>NC_071284.1:9672500-9972500 GCF_001660625.3 Ictalurus punctatus
TTGCCTGCACAGGTGACGAAGAACCTTTTCCCAGAACATCCTGTTTCTCCGATTTGCCACACTTTTATAAGCCTATCAGTATGCTACTACCCTCTTTACTTCTGCTGTACTCCTCTCCACACATCAGGTTTCATGCACTAGACTACAGACATGATTATAGCTGCACTTTCCCTGTAAAATGTCTTGGTAAAGGCATGGTCGCTCTCAGCAAAACACACTACTCGCAGTGAACAATTAACAGGAAGGATGTGTCTAACAGTTAGCTAATAACACAAGCCCTGATTTCAAGCCTCCTGTGGGTTGTACTAGCATACAAAGCATTAACCGGTTCTCCTGAAAATCCTACGCAGCTGCTCACACTTCACAGTGCGAAGTGCAAGAACTGGAATGTTTTAATATCTAGAGAAAACCAAGAAAGGTGCAAGAGGGAAAGAAAAGCTGTGGATGAGTAGGTGAGGCAGCAGCAATCAAAAAATGTGAGGCAGTGAGAGAATGATAGATATAGGGCTAAATGCCCAGGGGAATGTCTCTGTCTGTGTGTGTGTGTGTGTGTGTGTGTGTGTGTGTGTGTGTGTGTGTGTGTGTGTGTGTGTGTGTGTGTGTGTGTGTGTTGCAGGGTAGGGGCTGTGCATAATTGCCCCTGGTTGAATAGAGGTCGTTCGGCGCCTTAGGACATGGTGACAGCAACCCACTGCTCTTTCTCCTACCTCTCCATTTCTCTGCTTCAGCATTGAAATATTATGAAATATGATCCTTCAGCACACTGCTTTCTCTCTTCACTACTTTTTGCAGCTGTTTCCTCTGTAACAAACAGCACAAAAACACCTAAAACATACCCAACCCTCCCTTTTGGATGTTCTGGAGCAAACAGGACCATGTGTGTGATCCAGAATGCAACAGTGTGGTGAGCAGGCAACATGCTGTTTTGTTTAGCTGCCAATTGATCCCTTTGTTCCTATTCAGAATTCAGAGCAACTTTAGACTGCCACATGCTGACCTTGAAAAAGGTGGAAGGAGTAAAAAAAAAAAAAAAAAAAAAAAACAACCCACACACACATAAGTAGGCTCAATAGCAGCAGCATATTAGGATTCACTGCATACGCCAGACAACATCTCTCATTAACAATGCTTTGTGTACTAATTTGCTCTTGAGTGATTTTCAATTACATCAAGTGCACATAATATTATAGCCATTACTGAAAACCAGGTTTGGCAAATGTATACACATGGCATTGTCGCTGAGCAAATTTGATTAAATACAATTGTGGCCAATTACACAATAAATAATACAGCTGCTGGCACAAAGTGCAATCATGAACGAATGTGTGAAAACCTCCATTCCTGTGTTGACAGATGAACCTGAGATCATGTACGGTGGGGCAGCTGTGGCTCAGGTGGTAGAGCGGGTAGTCCACTAAACGTAGGGTTGGCGGTTCTATTCCCAGCCCACATGACTCCACATACCGAAGTGTTCTTGGGCAAGACACTGAACCCCAAGTTGCTGGCAAGTTAGTGCCTTGCATGGCAGCTCTGCTACTATTGGTGTGTGAATGGGTGAATGAGACACGCAAGCGCTTTGGATAAAAGTGCTATATAAGATATATATAAGAGTGCCATTTACCATGTACGAATGAATGTGTGTCAAAAAGTAAATGCTGAGAGAGCATCATTGACCTATTTCCTATAGAATTCTGTGAAGCTGCAGGATTTCTGCTGTATCATTCAAACCAAAATCAGACACAGTCTTACAAATGAACCGTGACTAAGGATAATAAGGCTGGGCTTGGAGTATGCATTTTCACCTCTGTTCCCTGGTGTGTGCTGATGACACACCTCACTCACACACACTTTCTCGCTGACAATCCATTGGCAATTTTTCATACACACAGCCACATCTGTGCTCAAACACACGTACGCATAGACACACAAAGCCAATCAAACACCCAAGCAACAGTGTGCCGCTGGCCAATGGCACCTTCAGTTATTTATGATCTTACAGACAGAAAGGCCTGCTGCTGCTTTGAGTCCGGCATAAAGAACAACAACATCTCAAAACCCTTTCGAATGGGGATATGGAAAAACCAGACAGAAGAAAAATAAATGGTAATATCTGTCAACTTCAAGCCTGTTGGAATTCAAAAAGAGCGCCTCTGAGATATAAGGCTGACTTCAAGATGATGAAAAACCCTGTCTTCTCGGTGCAGCAGAAGCTCGCACCGAAGCCGATGAATCTTTGAGACCGCTGTCATGGGCTTTTCAGGACTTTGAGAGGTAAAGATGGTGAGTTGTTTGACATGTCAGCTTTTGAGTGGAATATATACATGAGGAATGTCCCATTAGAGGAGCATAAACAAGACAGCAGAAGGATAAATAAGCCTTGACGCCATTACCTTGTTTTTCACTCCTCATACGCTTGCTCATCTCGAGCTGAGTCTCTGACAGACTCCAGTGAGGAATCATCTCCTGCTGTCTTGGTGACTGGCAACCAAATTCAAGCAGTCATTCATAGCTTATCATAGCTCTGATTCTTTATACCTCTAGGCATTTTTACTGTAAGGAATTTTATTACAACTTAGAAATTTAAAGGAACTGGTGGCTCTAAGGTATTTTACCTGTCCTTCAATTTCTTTTCCTCCTCACTGGATTCATCACCAATTGGGCTTAACCGAAACCTCATTGTGACTGAAAGCTGTAGTCCTGTGATACCCAGTCCTCTGGGTTGAATGAAATCTAAGTGGTTGTCAGGGTTTCTTTAGGCATGTCCTCTTGAGTATGATCAGAGTTGGTTATCATATCTGTCTCCTTTCCTGTCCCTTCTTTAATTTCAACTCACAAGTATGGCTCCCAGTAGATTCATCTGTATCTGTATAATGTGCCTGCTCTTACAGGAGTCTCTCTCTTTTCCTCTCCTGATCACAGTAACCTGAAACTTGTAGTCTAACATCAATCAGTTAATAAAACATAAAACATTTATTTTAACAGACAAAACTAGAAAAGAGACTATGGGCTTGAACTTTAAGTAACACACTTCATAACATACACATCAGAGTAACACATGACAGGTGGGATGTTATAGGAAAAAAATATTTCTCTTATACTAAAGCAATTTGGCAAATAATCAATTTTGTTATAAATTTCTTAATGAACGAGATGTCATACTTTTTATCCATTTATGGTTACATTTCATGTTGTGGAACGTCCACAAAACAAGTTAGTTCCTGCTATCACTTATGTTATAACAACTATAAACAGTCATTCTCTCCCTGTCCTCTCTCTTTTTCTGTCGCTTGAAGTTAATAAGCTGTTACTGAGAAACTAGAACGCTCAAAATCCTCTTTCTTGAAGACTCGCCCATGGCAGAAAACTTATAAAGTGCTGACACTGGAGACTCCTTCCATAAATAGTAATAGAAAGTTTCACCATATCAACATCTATATGCTTAATACATCTCTGTGAATTAGTTGGTACTATAGAAAAAACAGCATATTAGAACATGAACAGAGAACATATTAGTGCATTAATACAAAATCAACACTTTTTTCAAAGCTGGCATTATTGAAAATGAATCATTCTGATGATTGATAAATCAATCATAAACACATTCTGAATAATCAGAATTAGGAATTCAACAGCATTTTGGTATAAATATATTTAGCATATTTTATATAAAATGCTTATCATTAGATTCAGAGTATAGCACAAAACAGCAAAGAAAGTTGTCATTTTTGGAGGCTGGTGTTGTTCTTTGAAACTCTTTCTGCAATACTGAGGTCTGACACAGGAAGTTTTGATCATTATCTTCAATTTGCATAGCAAAAGTTGAACTTTTCTCAAACGGTGCGCTGATTCTGACTAAATTTCACGAAACTCTCACGAAATAATTAATGAATAACAGATAAATGTTTGTGTGTGTGTGTTTTTTCTTGTTAAAGTCTATGTGTGTGTTTGAGCTTGGAAATAGCCCAATTAATCTACAGAAGGATGTGGCAAAGTATTGCTCTAGTTCATCAAAGCCTATTTAATCATTCACGTCCACATTAAGAAATGAGAGATTAAATCAGAGGACGTCACGCGTCTTCACTCATCTGAGGTTATCTGCCACCTGTGTAATGGCTGCTTCATTCAGTCAATAGAAGAAATTTCAACATACATTTGTAATTCTTTCAGGAAGGCGACCAAAGTCATTGCAACAAGTGTGAGTCATGTTCCCCAATTCCCTTATAAGGGCAAAGTTTCCTGTTCTCGTTTCCTGTTGATAGTTAATTAGTCTCATCTGTTATGTGTTATCCCTTGTTATTCTAGGAGTGTGTATGAATTATTCTACGTGTAAATCCATCCATCCATCCATATTCCATACTACTTCACCCCCTATTCCCAGAGGTGCGAGACAAATGTGCTAAATGTCAAAGTCTTTTAATATAATCTCCATTTTATTAATTTGTACTAAAAAGTGTTTGGATTCAATTCTATGTAATGATTGAATTCATATTCAAGTTGAACTTTTAAGGTTTTACATGTATTTCATATCGGGGGTTCGATTCCCGCGGCTCTGTGTGTGCGGAGTTTGCATGTTCTCCCCGTGCTGCGGGGGTTTCCTCTGGGTACTCCGGTTTCCTCCCCAGTCCAAAGACATGCATGGTAGGTTGATTGGCATGTCTGAAATGTCCGTAGAGTATGAATGGGTGTGTGCGGGTGTGTGAGATTGTGTGCCCTGCGATGGATTGGCACCCTGCCAGGGTGCACCCCGCCTTGTGCCCAATGCTCCCTGGGATAGGCTCCAGGTTCCCCTTGACCCCAAAAAGGACTAGATGGATGTATGGATGTTACTACAATTTGGGTATTGCTGTTATCTCACAATTCCAGGGTCCCTGACTCGATCATGAGCGCCAGTTATGTATTTCACACGTTCTCCCCATGTCTGCATGGGTTCTCTGATTTCTTCCAACCTCCCACAAATGTGCCAGTAGGTGGATTGGATATGCTAAAGTGCCACTAGGCACTGTGAATCAGTATGTGAATGTGTGTATACATGGTGGTCTGAGATGAACTGGCATCCAATCCTGCCTCATGAATTCCTCCCTCATATGCTCAATGCTCCTGGGAAAGGCTCTGGATCCACAATCACCCTGACCAGGATAAAGCCTTGCTGAAATTGAATGAAGGAATAAATGAATGTATCCATGTGAACGAAGTGTTATATGTATATTTACTGCATATAACTGAGGTGTCTATTTCTTGAGTCTAGTGTATAGACTCTGTCAGGTTTCTGAGTAAGGTCATAGGCTCTGTTTGCCATTCAAGGTTTTTCCCCAAAAAAGACACATCAAACTCCTGCAATAGTGTCCTGCTTTAAACTGAGGTACCTGCACTTATTACGCATATTACAATCTTTCACTGTTTGATGGCTTTTCTTCAGATTGTTCCCCCTTTTTTCCAGTAACAGGAACTCCTCACCTTCTGTCAATGCAAACAAACACACTACTACACAAGTGTGAAAGGAACTAAAGATGGAAGAGAAAGCTAGTCAATTTTTCCCACAATGCCACTTTAAAGCCAAAGTGGAGGGGGGGAAAAAACTCAATCGCACTATAAAGGCGAGTCTGAATTTTCCTGAATCTCAGGCACACACATGGTTAGAACACCAAAGCTTTTTTCCGGGCTACACTGCTGTACATAACCATCTCTCTATGAACAGAAAAAATGGCATTGTCACAAACACAAACAAGGTTGCAACATTTTATATGATTTTATCACCATTTTATATCATTTCATGTAATAACAGGAGCTTCATGAGTGGGGAAATGCAATACAAGTCAATCAGCCTAAACAGAGAAGTAGCTTAATTGAACATATATAAAGTACAAGTAAGGAAAATGAACTAAATAAAACCATCAGGAAAAATACTTGGTACTTTTGCTTTTAAAAACTCGAGTGCAGAGCTTAGACAGAATAATTCCAAACCATAAAGCCTCTGAGCCATGCTGGAAATAGAGGGAGAGAGGAAGTGAGACGTGTATTAACCACATGAGATTACTCATAGTCTCCGATTCCTTCCTGCTGAGTCAAAAGCGCTCGTAATGCAAGAACTCACAGACCTCATGCTGGAACATCTGTAAGTGAATGCAACATATGCAGCCTGATATCTCTATGAACTGACAACTGTACTTTTCTTCAAATGCAGTTTTTCTTTTGACTGTTTTTAAATAAATACACCTCATTGCTTCAAATGATGAGCAAAAGAAACATTGCCACAGTGGGTTGTTGTGGATCCAGAGAAAATAACAGGGTACTTTAGACAAATGTGTCAATTAATTACCACTGGGAGATACCTCTTGGTAGTGAAAAAGAAAACCACATACATCACAAATACAAACAGAAACCCTATTAGAAAGCATCACTTTGACCAACACAAAGAAGGAAATAGAAGCGTGAAAATAGAAGAGAGGGAGAAGAGTGGAAAGATGCTATTATAAAACTATGAGCAGATCGATGAGCTATAAACATAGACCAGAGAGTGAAAGTGGGGAAAAGAGAGATAGAACTCCAAGGAGGGCTGTTTTCTGTTGAAGTCAATCACAACACACCAGAGTGTGTTAACTACCAACTGCCTCAGGTAGTAGTGATGAGGAAAGCAATAAGGTTTCTCAGTGGGTAGAAAAGCATCTGCTTCCAGGAGCGCAGAACATGAACATCTTTTACAGCAAACACAGTCTAACATGCAGTTACAAGGTACAAGTCAACTGACATCTTTGTTACCGTTTTCATTCAATGGTTATCAAATGAATCTCACTAGTCTTTTGTCCAAGCCATTAATAATGCACTCTAAATGGATTTTACCAGATTTCGCTGTTATTAACAACTCCACTCTCACGTCTATTCACAAATTTCATCACCTCTCACACCACACCGAGGCAGAAGATGCATGAAAATGAAAATGACTGACATAATTATTCCACATTCCTGTCAATGAATACAAAAAGTAAGGTTTAAATGTATAATGGACCAAATGGAGATGGACCCAAGTGTCTATGAGTGTACTGTATAATGCAGGTAAGGAATAAAATGTGACAGGGAATGCTATTAAAGAAAACTATTTATCATAATCAATTACTAGATCAGGTGATACTATCCAGAAATGACAATATTTTTTTTACATGTTTTGACACAATGTTTGTTTGTTTGTTTTTTTGACACATAATATGTAGAAATTTATAGTTTACTCATACTTTTAATCCTTTTTAGCTGAGATTTTGCTATTGTTGCTACCGGCAAACAGTTCCAACTGCAAAGTTAATAATATTCTTATTCCCACCCCTACTCTCCTTAAACCGCAAATGGTGGAAATGCATGTTTTCCTGCCTTTCAGGCGATCACTTCTGGATGATTACTTCATTCATAGCAATATTTAAAATAGAATATCATGAGCATGGAAATAAATCAATATTGCACAAGCCTAGTGTATAAAATGGCAACATCGGCCAGTCCAGGTACAGCTGATATGCTTCCAAACAGGACTATCAGGCATGGAACACAAAATCACAATAAAGAAAATTGCTAACTCATACAATAGTGAAGGATGGGAAGAAAGAGAAAAGGAAAAGAGAAAAGGGAAAAAGAAAAGAGCATAAATTATGGAGTAGGAAGTAGAGAAGGAGGAAGGTTCTGTCATGAATAAGAGTTCAATTCCCACTTGTTGACTATGTACTCAGCTTAGATTTGGGTATGAGGGAGGTAGGCATTTTCCCCAACATTTTCCAAAACACTACATGTGATTAAACAAAACCCAACAACAACACTGTCTGGTGAAACAAAAATGAGAGGAAGGATCCTGTATAGTACTTTTCTTTATAAAATATAGTTTTCACATGTCTTGAATATCTGAGATCATTATCATTATGTTTTATTCATTAATTTTTTTTAATGTCTTTTATGCCATTCATTCAGTCATTTATTCTATTAAAAATGTGGTATTTTGTAGCTACTTAAAGGGGGAAATCATTACAGGAAATAAACAATTCCTGTCACGTCTATGCAATTTTCTCTAGTTGCTGTATACAACAAATGTAACCGTGCACGCTGTGACATCTGTGTACTCAATTTATCAGTGCAGTGTGCAATGTTTATTCACTGGACAAGTGTGCTTGGCATGTTGATGTGAATATTTCATTTTAAAGGGAACCTTAATGGTTGTGGAGCCAGTGTTGTTCTCACATATGGTTTTAAGAAACATGTTGGAGCGTTTGAGAGCTGAGACACTGTTTCCATTTGTTCGCATTTGCACATGAATGCAGCAAGATCAAAGAACAAATCTAATACATGCAGCACTACACACTTATTCAAGATGGCAGCCTATAATATAGTCCTACCAACACTGAAGAGGAATAATGTGCAGTCACATTCACACTTACGTCCCTAGTATTCTAGGAAAAAGGTGTTGCAGTACATATAGCAGTTAATAAGACATCTTTTCGTGTGTGTCTGCAAATTAAATTAACCAAAACAGACAAGGATAAATTTTTCCCCGAGTGCCTAATGGTTATTGTAACCCAGTTTCTTCTTGCTGTCTGAACTCGTCAGTGCTGACTAATTTTAATCAGTTTCAAATTGTTATTACTATTAAAATGATTTCTAAAATGTTACATTTGATACTTCATTGTAGTCCTATGTTTTTTCTCTCTCTCTCTCTCTCTCTCTCTCTCTCTCTTTTAGGCACCCCGAATAAATACACTTCATTTTCATTAACCATATAAATTACTTGTCTAAAGTTCTAAGTCAAAGATATATTGATAGATTTAATTTCACATTAATGAACTCAACACATTCTCTAGTTACCCTGATAGAAAGCGAGGCCGCATTTCTACGCAAAGGACTGAATATGTAAAGGTTGGCAGGCTTGGTAATATTCTCCTGCAATACTATGACTCTAGGCAACCTCTCTAGTTGACTCTTGTTGTGTTTGTAGTGTGGCACTTTGTTTTCATTTGTGGAGTCATTTATTAATGTACTGTGCAAAAGTGTGGATGTAACATTCATAATACGCTGATGTACTGGGATTTTCTCATTTTTGAAAAAAAAAAAAATGCACACGAATTACTGCATACCAAAACCTCTCTTAGCACAGAGACCGGGTTAACATTATATTCGTTAATTAATGTCCTGTCCGATTTCTTTCTCTTATTCCAACTAAGTTTTGTGAAAGTTATTTATTTCACCCTACTTCAACACAAAAATCTCACTTCATCCAAATACTAACTAAATACAGTGGTGTTTGAAAATGAGAAATTTCTATATTTTTGCATAAATATGGCCTAAAACATCATCAAATTTTCACACAAGTCCTAAAAGTGAGACAAATGAGAAAAAATATTACACTTGGTCATTTATTTCATCCATCCATCCATCCATTTCTACCGCTAAATTCCTTTTCAGGGTTGTGGGGGAACCTGGAGCCTATCCCAGGGAGCATCGGGCACAAGGCAGGGTACACCCTGGACAGGGTGCCAGTCCATCGCAGGGCACAATGACATACACACTCACACACCCATTCATACACTACGGACACTTTAGACATGCCAAACAGCCTACCATGCATGTCCTTGGACGGGGGGAGGAAACCGGAGTACCCGGAGGAAACCCCCGCAGCATGGGGAGAACTCCGCACACACATGGCCCCGGCGGGACTTGAACCCAGGACCCTGGAGGTGTGAGGGGAACATGCTAACCACTAACCACCGTGCACTGGTGATTTACTTATTGAGGAAAATGATTTAATATTACATATCTGTGATGTAACCTTTACATTCAGTATCTGGTGTGACCCTCTTGTGCAGCAATAACTGCAACTAAACATTTCCGGTAACTGTTGATCAGTCCTGCACATCGGCTTGGAGGAATTTTAGACCATTCCTTAGTACAGAACAGCTTCAACTCTGGGATATTGGTTTCCTCAATGAACTGATTGGTTCAGGTCTTTCCACAACAGTTCTATTGGATTAAGGTCAGGACTTTGACTTGGCCATTCCAAAATATTAACTTTATTCTTCCTTTGTTAGAACGACTTGTGTGCTTAGAGTCGTTGTCTTGCTGCATGACCCACTTTCTCTTGAGATTCAGTTCATGGACCGATGTCCTGAGAGTTTCCTTTAGAATTTGATGGTATAATTCAGAATTCATTGTTCTATTTAGGAAACTGCAGAGGGGCAGTAATGTTCTTTTTGGAGAGCAGTATCTCTCTCCTTGCAACTCTGCCATGCACCCCATTGTTGTTCAGTGTTCTCCTGATGATGGACTCATGGACATTAACATTAGCCAATGTGAGAGCGGCCTTTAGATGCATAGAAGGTACCTTGGGTTCCTATGTGACCTCGTGGACTATTACATATCTTGCACTTGGAGTGATCTTTGTTGGTCGACCACTATAATGGTCTTAAATTTCCTCCATTTGTACACAATCTGTCTGACTGTAGATTGTTGGTGTCCAAACTCTTTAGAGATGGTTTCGTAAACTTTTCCAGCCTGATTAGCTTCAACAGCTCTTTTTAGGAGTTCCTCAAAAATCTCATTTGTTCATGCTATGATACACTTCCCCAAACATGTGTTGTGAAGATCAGACTTTGATAGATTCCTGCTCTTTAAATACAGTAAAACAGGGCACTCACTCACACCTGATTGTCAATCCCATTGATTGAAATCACCTGACACCTGACTGAAATTTCACCTTCAAATGAACTGCTAATCCTAAAAGTTCACATACTTTTGCCACTTACAGTTATGTAAGAATTTTCCTCAATAAATAAATGACTAAGTATAATATTTTTGTTTAATTGCATTCTATTTGCCTACTTTTAGGACTCGTGGGAAACTCAAGATGTTTTACGTCATATTTATGCAGACATTTAGAAAATTCTAAAGGGTTCACAAACTTTCAAGCACCACTGTACACAACAGACTTAATTATTTTATACATAGTAAATAAGAACAAATAATTCAGAAGTGTCTACTAAAGGCCACTTTATGCTGAAAGATTTTTTATGACGTCTTATAATAATGCATTTGCGCTTCTGTTTTAAAGCAGCTCTGAGATGCACCATAAATTGCTCATCCAGCTGTTGTTTTTGTTTGTTTTTTAATCATATTGTTTTGCTTTTTTATTTTTGCTAGTTATATTATTTTTAAAGAAATATTTCATTCATATTTATACTAAAACATGTAAAATAGCATAGAAAGATTCTACTGCTTTGTGTCTCTGATAGTTAAGGGCTTAAAAAAATATATATCACATTCAAACTTGAGTAGTCTTCTCTAGATCTTAAGCCACCGTTTACATGAGCCATTTTGAACAACACTGCTATTTCAAAATATATTACTGTCTGTAGAGCTATTCTTCCAAACCAGTTAGAGTAGATGTAAAAATATGAGACATATAAATAACCCCAATCTCTCACCAGATTCCTTGAAAACTGTAAATATGTCCTGTTTTAATAAAATCTTAAATTGGAACTGAATGCAGTAATATGTGTTTGGTATCAATCACTGCTATTGAAGTACCATTTCTTAATCATTTCTGTTCAGCACATGAGCTATCACAGCAGTTTATACTCACAGTAAATATCAGCCATATAAAAGTCTCAGATACATCACTGATGTTCAGTTGTGTGAAGATGTATTTGAGCTTGTGCGACGTAGAAAAAGAAACAGCACACACAGAAGAAGTTATCATGTAATACTGAGATGAGAGGAACCTGAAAAAAGAAGGAGAAACACAACAGACTGGCCTGGATTTTTATGTGTTGTTCTCAGATGAGGTATAACTGTTCTGTCTGCCACTCTGAAGCCTTAAACAACACTCCAGCTTCTTTTAACCTAAACTCTATTTACCACATCTGTATTGTATGTGTGACAATAACAAACAGTAATTTCAAGACATTTTCCTGCAGGGAGCAGAGTATTTATTTATTTATTTATTTATTTATTTATTTATTTATTTTTTAAACATAAGATCAATAGGTTAAAAAATAAAGACATTTTTTCACAGACTTCTTTGCTCATATTTACCAAGGGTGCAAGGCTAAATAAAGTGCAAATACACAGCAGTGTGAGAGGACTGCAAGACGATAAAGACACAGAACAGCACAATAAATATACAGAACATGGGCTGTGAACTGTAAACTATTGGTAGAGTAGCAGCAATATGTTTAGTGTTAAATAATGTGTTTGATGCAGCTTTGTAAAGGGCAGGTGTGCAGTGATATTGAGTCATCCTGGTTTAGGTGATTGACTAGCCCAGGTGAGTGCTGGGAAGCAACAGGGTTGTTGTTGAGTAATCCGACTGCCTCAGCGTAGAAACTGTTGCGGAGTCTACTGCTGGAGGCACGGATACTCCTGTACTTTCCGCCAGATGGCAGGAGGGTGAAGAGTCCATGAGAGAAGTGAGAGGGGTTGTCCACAATGCTGGTGGCTCTGCAGATGCAGCAGTTGTTGTATGAGCCATTAACCTTTTCTGGCACCCAGAAGAGATGGCGATTTCATCAGACACCATGACTGTGTACTTGCTTTTAATGAATGCAGTGATCATACTTGTTTTTTTGTTGTGTTTTTTTTTTGCCAAAATCACTCCAGCCAGCACTTGCCAACATATAATATATGGGTTGGCTTTTCTCCTAGGAACATAGAGAGCAAGCATTGTAGAGAATGAAATATTAGCAAACAAGAGCTGGAGCCATAGTGCCACAAGCATTGTGGATGACCCCTTACACCCAACTGTCTGGCAAAGGTATAAAAGTATTCGTGCCACTACTACCAAACTATGCAAAAGCTCCTTCCCTGAGGCGGTCAGACTACTCAACACAACATGGCCCCCAAACACCCACCTGGACTAATCAAGACCCTTCACAACATCCACCATCACTGCACACCTGTAGTTTCAAAAAAAGTACACAATTAACTCATGAACTACATTAAACACATTTTAGAGACAATGCTAATATGCTGCTATGGGATCATCTTACCCTCAATCCTGCGGGTACTGTACTGGGACAGTTTTCCACTTAAATTGCTTGAGTTTACAGACTATTGTTTGCACTGGTTTCTAGCCATATGCTGCATAACTGCATAGCCATGCTCAGCTTATATCATATAATCCATCCAATACTGTTTTGTGTAATTATTGCCCTGTGTATTCAATGTGTAATTTGCACTCATCTCAAAAGCATACAACTTATATGGAGGAATGCCAATAAAGCCCAATTCACTTGACACTTGATTAGAAAACTCTTTTGAGATGTTTATTAGAATATTTGTTCACATACTGAATATGAATAATGTATACTGCACAAATACTGCTCAGTGAATCGTTAAAAAAATATAACATTACATGTGGAGCAACTTAAGGTGATATGACAATAAGGCACTAATTTACTACAGAGTCTATAGAGGGTTGTGTCTTTCAAATGAGAAAAATAGTGTGAGTCCGTTTTGTGTGTTTGGCTTAATGAATATGCACTTTGGAGTGTGTCTCCCTAATGGTGGTGTGATCTATGCAAATAGATTCACTTTGCACCAGCAATGTGATTTACAAAGCCTTTGGAAATGCTGAGTGTATGCACACATTTATAAAACCAAAGGGCAGGTATTAAATTTGCAGAAGACTTTTTTGCCAGATGAAGTCTTAATAATAATGAGAATAGTTTTACAGGGTGAACTGAAACCATAATGAGATTTAAAAAAAAAAAAAAAAAAAAAATTCTTCCTTATTATTACAAAGTAAAATTTGGTTTCATATTAGACAGATTAAATTATATATTTTTGCCCTTTTGCACTTGAATAGTTATTTATTCATGTTTTTTATTTAGGTAAATAAATAAAATTAGGTAAGAAATATTTACTGCTGTGAATGCCCAGGAGCATATGAAAGTTCATTATATTTTCAACTCTGCATCACCTCTTAACACCTACAGATAACAACTTCTTATTCCCCATTGGCCAATGTTGAAGATTTGCTTCACAACACACTTCAAGTTCTGCAGGACTTCACTATCTAGTTTTGGATGGATCATCATATTTTGAGCATAATTTGTAGTCTATTTGAGATCCAAACTTGCAGTGATTATCAAGAACAAACAGTACACGTTACCTCTCATTTTATTTTATTTTGCTTCCTCCCTATGCTTTGACATAATTCATATAGTTCTTCTTTGTAAAGAACTCACAATACACCCACTAACTGCACACATAATTTCTCTGATTGCATATGCAAATTAGTCCTCATTATTCAGGATGTTAATGAATGAAGGCCTAAGTGTTTTATTTTGGTGTGTGAGGGTCCTTCTCACAATCTAAAAAAAAAAAAAAAAAAAAGATATCCACCTGTTTTGGTGAGCCAAAGCAGCCTTGTGTCTAAGTATTTTTGATTACATGAAGAGCTCTTAAGCTTGCACTAACATGTTAGGCTTACTTTCCGTTTCACATTGGGCACAGCCTCTCTCCCACTCCCACTCCTACGCACCATGGCCTTTGCAGTTTGTGGCAAAACACCTCTTCAGAACTTCTCACAAGATCTGTTCTCCATTGCAGAGCCATTATGCATCCTGAGGGTGAACCGTAACACCCTATTAAGTAAACAGAAATAGATGCTAATGCAGAAGTTTGGATGTCGAGTAAAAATTTCGAGAATATAACATAAAAATATAAAAATAACAGTTTGGCAGGTCTCTCTGACTACAGGTGCCATAGAAACAGAGTCATGGGAAATGTACCATTTTTTACCCCCATTTTTTAGCATTTTGTTAAATGCACCTTTGGTTATGCACCTTTCTTTGATCTTGGAGATAATTGTCTTGGATCAAACAGGAATGTTATTTTAGACTGACTGCCTACCTTTTAATTTTTTTTTAATATGACAGTAATTAGACATTGAGTAACATCATAAATATGAATATGATTCTACAAGCAGACAGGGTTGTATACAAGCAGTCTATCAGAATGTTAGCACTTTTCTTTTCTATTAACGAAAAAAATATCGATCAAAATCCCCAGTAACAAATAACATCCCGCTTTGGAAATTCCATAGACAACCTTCTGTTGCTTTGTCCTCGCTATGCATTGTGTGACTTGATTTCCCCTGATGATGCAACCTGAAGAAAGTGTAAAGTGCACATGAAAAGTAGGCCATTGCTCTACATCCCTGACAGATTCAGATTTTTGCCAGGTAACAATGCATATTGTCTAAACAGCTGGCTAGGCTGAATAATACTAGCAAGAACAGGAACATGCAAGGATCCCTATGTGGAGCACTCCTCATGAACCATGTCTAGTGTTCTTGAGTCATAAAGAAGATGTTAAGCTATGCAGGCTGCTCGTAGTGCTCCTGATGCTGCTCATCACTTATCAAGATCAAAATCTCATATCTGTCCAGGTCAGCTGAGAACCAATGATGTAGAAGTATAAGTGAGACAGTGCCAGAGTGCAATGTACCAAGGTTTCAATTACACCCTTCAGTCAAGGTTAAATGGGACACGGACAGATAAGACCAACTTAATTTATTAACCAAGAGACAAGGATTCCCCTTTAACTTTGAACTTTCTTTTCTGGTAACATGCTTGACTGTGTTCACTTATAATGTTTGTCAATTATAGTCCTGAGTTCTCACTCTAACAGATGTATTTGATCACAGAAGAGTGTTAACCATAAGTTACAATAAAGTCCTGATTTACCAAAGAGTTTGCATGTGTAGAAATACACAACACCCAAAAAAGTATGCAACATTTAGTAACAGGGCCTATGGAGGATTGTGTCTTTCCAGTTACCTTTTAAAAGTACTTCAAATACTTTCAGAAGTATTGTCTGGTTTGGCAATTTTGCCTTAACAAATATGTAATATGGGGCATTTCTACATAAAAGTGCTACATGCTAGTCAATGTTTATACAAAAACATGAATTTATACCACAGCGTGGTCAAATGCTCAAATCTGATTGGTCAGATGGTGTGAATTATGGCTCAGAAAGTAGTTCCGGCTGTAACATGAAGGATAAATTAACATTAATGTGCAAGTTCGAATAAGTTATTGTTTCTATTGTAACAGCTCATGCACAGGGACTTGAACAACCTATGATCAGTGATGTGATGACATTTTTAGGAGACATTTATTTAACATTTCTAGAGGAGTCTTGGTTGTAAGTACTTTGTAAATGGTGCATTGTGAAGTTTATCAACACAGGAAAGTCTTCAGGCCATAGGAGTTTACGCTTTCTGTTTTCTTAAAAATTATGAAAGCGAGAGAGCGAGACAGAGAGACAGAGAGAAATAGGCTGGTGAGGGAATGACTGTTTATTGCGGTTATAACATAAGTGAGAACAGGAAGTAACATCTGTCTCGGACATTCTACAACATTAAACATTAAAGAAGCTCAACGGAGGCCCCAGTGGAGAGAGTGGACAGTTTCTGAGATCTCTGTGTTCACATCATGCAGGACTTGCAGGTCATGGTCCCGTCACATTAACATGGTCCTGACAGTTGTAAGAAAGCAGACATTTGGACAGAGGAGTTATTCCCTAAGGGTGCATCAAAGATGTGCCTATATATACATTCAGGAGAAGGCAAAAAAACAACAACATAATAATAATGCTGTGTTGGCTGCAAAGCCTGCAGTGCTAGCAGTACCTGACCCAGGACCATGAGAGAAGAGGACTGTGGTCTCTATGGCATGCGTTAAGGGTCCTAATCTGAAAAAGTATTCCATCTTGTCGTGCCCCAAAATAAATTCAGAGTGCACCAAAGTCAAGGCTGAGGCAGCATAAATCCAAACCTGAAGTTGCTGACACTTGGTTATGCATTATTCATTCACTTTTATCAAACCCTAGGATGTATGGTGCCGGTTTAGTGTTGAATAGGAAGTGAAGCTCAGGAAAGTACATCACGGCTCAGCTGGCTGACTGTATAGAGCACATCTTACCATAGAGCTCGGCATCAAACAGCAACGACATTTCACTTCCCTCACCTAAAAACAATAGCTCCTCTGATACATGCTGCTAATGCAAGAAATAAAAAAATATATATATCTAAATGCTACCCACTTAGATTGCTTTTGTCACAGTTGAGACTGTCAGTCGAACTGAAAAATTGCTTTTCTTTCTTGAAGTCATTTCCACACATAAACTCGTGCAAGGATTTTCGCTTCTCTCTGGAGAGCTGTCTGGAAATCACTTTTGACATTCAGAACTACAATAGTGGAAACTGTAAAAGGCTCACTAAGTAATTAAGAGGCTTTTTCACTTGCATCTGGAACTACAGTGGCAGACTTGTCATCTCCTTCCCCCCAGGGGAACAAATAAACTTACACGCATCTTGACAAACGAAAGACGCAATGGCAATTCAATGTGATTTAGTGAGAAACATTAGGGAAATACAGTTGTGGCAGGTCTCCACTTTTATTCTGTCTGATTGTGCCTTTGAGTGCTTTTTTAAAATCAGTCCTACCATCTGTTAAAGCAGCAGGGAAGATGTCATGAAAAATAAATAAATAAATAAATATATTTTTTTTAACTTATAAGTACTGCCTCTGCTGTGCTGGGGTCCTGTTGTGCACCTCTCCTGTTTCATCTGTCATCAGTCATTCTACAGAGTTCTGTATATACACACTCACCAGCCACTTTATTAGGAACACCTGTACACCTGCTCCTGCAATTACATAATCAGCCAATCATCAGCCAAAGCATAAAATCATGCAGATACAGATAAAAAGCTTCAGTTAATTTGCACATCAAACATCAGAATGAGAAAAATGTGGTCCTAGTGACTATGGTATGGATGTTGATGCCGGAAGGGCTGGTCTGAGTCTTTCTGAAACTGTGAAGTTTCACACACAACAGTTCCTAGAGTTTACAAAGAATGGTGTGAAAAATAAAAAGCATGCAGTGAGCGGGAGTTCTGTGGATGGAAATGTACTGTTGATGAGAGAGGTGAGAGGAGAATAGCCAGACTGCTTCAAGCTGCCAAAAAGGCTACAGTAACTCAAATAACCACTCTTTGAACAGAAAAGCATATCAGATAGCACATCGAACAGTTACAACAGTAGAACACAACATCACATTCCACATCTGTGTGTCAATAACTGGCTCACCAAAACTGGACAGCTGAAGATTGGAAAAACTTTGCCTGGTCTGATTAATCTCCATTTCCGCTGCCTATTGTCAACAGTTCAGGCTACTCCTGGTGGTGTAATGGTGTAGGGAACATTTTCATAGCATACATGGAGCTCCTTGATACCAGTAGACCATTTGAATGCCACATCTGATTGCTGCTGACTGAGTGCTGCCATTCATGGCCACAATTTACTCATCTTATAATGGCTACTTCCAGTACAATAATGCACCACTTCCAACACTTTATGGAATCCATGCCATGAAGAATTGAGACTGATCTAAGAGAAGGTCGTTCTACCCAGTATTCATATGGTGTTCCCAATGAAGTGCCAGTGAGTGTATATTCAACATCATAAAACATAGTCCCACAATTCATTCAAGCCTTTATCCTATTGATTTCTTTCCTTCCTTTTTAGGTTCACAAGACCATGGCCTCATGCTTTCCTCTATCAATTCCCAGCATGTTAGAACCGCTTTATTTTGCAGCAGCTCAGTGGGTGGGCTTAACACACAATTAATAAACTCCTTTTATAGCCTAATAAACAGAAGCAGGAAAAAAGACAGAGCAATTCTTACCAGGCCTGTTAGAAATGCTCTCAGCTGTGTTTGATTTGGAAATAAATAAAAAATAAAGTTCCTATATATAGTACATCTGTATACATCATATTTTAGAAACATCTCAATTTTATCCAGGACACTTACTTTTTAAGCTTGTATGATCCTGTCAAGAGGGTGGATTCATTCATTCATTCATTCAGATTCAGTAACAGTTTCAGCTTTATTTGCAGTGGATCCAGAAACTATAGTGGGAACACTGGGCATGACGTGAGGATACACCAGTGTGGGAATACAACAGTGGGACCGCAGTATACAGGACACCAAGCACATACTCATTCACACCAAATTTGCATATCCAATTCCCTAGCAAAATTTTTGGGAGGTGGAAAACTGGAGAACTCCAAAGAAAGCGTCTGGGTTACGCCTGTAACCCTGTTCCCAAATAGGGAACAAGACAGTGCATGAGCTTCATGCTGTGGGAAGAGCCCTTGCGTGTGACCGGTATCTGAAGTCTGTGTGAAACCACACCTATTTATAGGCCTGCCGTGGTCAGGTGACGTGGCATTTCGCATGTCGTGTGATTATAAAACAGTCTGTCATCAGTCATCAGCTCCATCAAACCCCTTCAGATGATTCAGAATGCTGCAGCACGCCTCATCTTCAACGAGCCCAAGAGAACCCATGTCACACCCCTCATCATCTCCCTCCACTGGCTTCCTGTAGCTGCCCGCTCAAATTCAAGGCCTTGATGCTCACCTACAAGACCTTGTCAGGAACAGCACCCTCCTACCTCAACTCTCTCCTGAAGGCCTACGTTCCCTCTCGCAATCTGTGATCGATTAGCGACCAACGTTTAGTAGTCGCCACTCAGCGTGGTGCAAGGTCCCTTTCCAGAACCTTCATACTAACTGTTCCTCGGTGGTGGAATGAACTTCCAATCTCAATCTGGACCACAGAATCTCTCACCATCTTCAAAAAACAGCTAAAGACCCATCTCTTCCATGAACACCTAAACTCATAAAAAATAAATAAATAGATAAATAAATAAATAAATAAATAAATTGCACTTACACCTCTACTCTGTGCACTTTGGTTCTTCTGGAACTCAATTAATGGATCTTGTATGGTAGTACTACTTGTATTGTTCTCTGCTTGATATATCACTTTGCTTGTATTTTTCTAATTTGTAAGTCACTTTGGATAAAAGCATCTGCTAAGTGAATAAATGTAAATGTAAATGTATTATCTGAAGCGAAGACGCAATGCACAGGCACGCCCCAGATGATGCTATGCAACATCTCATTTCTTTCTCAAGGAACCATGTAACATGGTTACATGTGTAACCCAAAATGTCCCTTTCAAAGGGAACTCAATGTTGTATGAGCTTCACGCTGTGGGAACAAGTATACCCACTTCGTCATACTGAAGGTATGGTCTGTTCGAGGGTCACTGCAAAACACTTGAGCCTGGGGTGGAATCCATGCTGAAACTGTTATATCAAATGAATGCGTGCGGTGTAGACCACCTCGCCGCAGCACACACATCCTGTAAAGGTACCCTTTTGATAAAGCCTTTGAGGAGGCGACCCCTCCACTAGTGTTATTAGCCCTTATGCCCATAGGTGTAGCGAGACCATGTGCCTCATAAGCGATAGAGGTAGTTTCCACTATCCAATTAGAGATGTGCTGCTTTGATACAGCATCACCTCTACTGTTGCCGCCAAAGCAGACCAGCAACTGCTCCGACTTACGTCACTGGCCAGAGCTGTGGACATGAGAACAGAGAGCCGTTACTGGACGCAGTAGGTGCAATTTCTCTTGTTCCCGTGTGAGGAATGGAGGAGGGCAGAAAACCTGCAACACTACTGATTGGGCAGCAGACGTAGGCACTTTAGGCATATAATCTGGCCTAGGATATAAGAAGGCCTTGGCTAATCCAGAGGCAAAGTCAAAGCAGGAAGGGGCAACAAAGAAAGCTTGTAGGGCTCCTATTTGCTTGAGAGATGTCAGGGCCAGCAGAAGAGCTACCTTTAGAGTCAGAAGCTTCTCTGGGGCTGACTCTAAGGTCTCAAATGGGGCACCAGACAGAGCTTCCAGGACAACCGAAAGGTCCCAGGAAGGTATGCGTGGTCTGCAGATGGGCCTCAGTTGCCTGATAGTATGCATAAGCCTCGATGTCAGAGGATGTTGTCCCACAGAGGCTCCATCAACAGGGGTGTGGCCGGCTAGCTACTGCACAATTTACTGGGTCTAACTGACATTCCCCACACCATGAGACAAAAAGTCACAACTTGAGCTTATACAATTTTCTTGTAGATGGTGCTCTAGCATTCAACACAGTCTCTACAAGCACGGTTGAGAGACCAGATTTTGCTGAAGATAATAAGGCTGATGATGTGGTTTACAGGCACCCTTTTATAATCATGCGATGCCTTAAATGCCACGTCACCTGACCACAGCAGGCCTATAAATAGGCATGATTTTAAACAGACTTCAGATACCAGTCACACACGAGGGTGCTTCCCTCGATTGTTAGACAGTTCCTTTTGAAAGGGAACCCACATGGATGGACACAGGGAGAATATGCAAAACTCCACTCAGAAAGTATCCCTATCTCAGGATCAAACCCTGCAGCTGTGAGGCAACATTGCACCACCATGCAGGGTGGATTTAACTTGCAGTAATAAAACCCTTCTCCATCATCCCTTAAGAAATCATCTCACATTCACAGGAAACTTCCATTCCAGATCAATACTCAATCAAAGTCTTCATACCCCAAGGAAAACATGCAGCATGCTTCAGGAGCTAAGCAATCCCATCACATTCCTACAGCAGTGCACTCTCTAAAGCAAGATATGAAGGACTCATTTGGTTTATTTATGATAATTTCTTTGTTCAAACAAGCTGTGCTGATGTAATTTGAAATAAATACTAGTAGGCAGGTGGTGGCATCGACCCTGAACAATCTCTAATATGAGTTTGGCGATCACGCTTGTCTTCACACTACTGTACAATCCCACATACTGAGTGAGTAGTTTAAGATAGGAAGAAGTGTTAGCATGGTTGAGAGAGACTGCAGAGGGAGTTGGAGGATCCATCGGTAGATGGAGGAGAGGACTGAAAAGCGATCTTGACAGCTTTAGTTCTTTTTATGAGGCATTCTTTTAACTGAGTGTCATATCTGACATCTGAACTGACACACAAAAACTGGAAGACTCTCAGCTTCTCAATTTTAGCTTGTTTGCAGCAAAAAAACAAATTAAATGATAAATAATAAATAAATAAAATCTAGAAAAATGTCTCCGCCATTCTAAGATTCTTGAGCACCCTTAATGCTGTGAGATGCATGAATGCATGATTTAGTCTGAACTTGCACAATCATTTCTATATGTTCTCACTTCACTCTATCTCCAATATGATCTCACATTTCTTTTCATGTTCCAGCACTTCATGGGGGAGTGCTTAATCATCCATAGGTGGTGTCAGGCAGCCAAGAAAGAGCTGAGAGTGTGAAAACCTTAGCAAGCTTCAGTGGAGCATTAAAGGCCTCCTTCCCCACAGCACAGGCCAGTTAAACCTCTGTACCAGTGGGAGACAGGATGTTTTATACCTCTTTCCTGACCTGCCATGCTGATGAAATTATACACTACCTCACTTCAAAGTTAAGACCAGGCAATGGGAATTTTATCTCTCTAGAGTCTGCTCTTCCCTTTCCATTTCATCCGAAACCTTTTAAGAGTCATTGCAGGGACTTTGGTCCGCATTTAATCTAGTTATCGGTTCTGGGAGCATTCCTGTGAAACAATGAAGGAGGATAACAGTCTGTAAAGAGACTTAAAAAGGTTTGGGGCATCAGAGACATGTGACATAGAGACTAAAAGGGACAGATATATAGGTTTCTCATTATACATCTCTCCACTTTTCGCTTTTCTTCACTCTCCTGAAAAGTGAAGGGGTAGGTTAATCAAGTACATGTTCAGCGGTCTGGTGGATAGTGGAATAAGAAAAGAATAGAAAGTCTCTAATAGATTAGCAGCACCTGTGAAGAGGAACACCCACAGGGAAAGACCCGAGCGCTCACATCTAGCACAGTACACTTGCTTGATTGTAGTCTGCTAGTCTGGGAGTCCCTCTGCCATTTGCATTAGCACGCACCCAGGACCATCAAGGAAAGAGACAGAAAGTGAAAGAAAAAGGGAATCGAGGAGTCTATCTGAGTGGACGATAATGATGCAATTTAACTGTAAAGTGAAGCAGGCCACCCCATCAAACTCACTGATTTGATTTACATCAAAATAGTAAAATATATTCAGATGAAGAGGAATTTAGAGAGAATGGAATCCTAATCTAAAGAAGAGGGAGAATAGGCCAAATACTATGCTTACTTTGAATAGTGAAATATAGTTGCATGAATGGTTCTGTGCTTCATCAGATTTAATGTTCAGCGCATTTGCCATGGCCACTTTTGCCATGGCCATCTTCGTAGCAGTGAGTGAGAAAGTAAGCACATTTCGAGGGTGTGAACAGACCCCTGGCTGTGCTGAAATTCTCCTTCTGTCCTGACAAACAGCCGCCCAGCTGTGAGTGAGACAGCTGTGTATGTGAGACATTTACATGTGAGTACACTCAACGAGACGAGACTACCTCCATGTGAGAGTAATTCCATAAACATCAAGTAGCCATGCTGAAGCAGCCAAGAAAGACTTTTATAATACAACAGAGGACTTTTATAATATCAGAGGTGCTAACAAGAACACTGCTAACAAAAAAATCCTATCAGTATAACAAACAAGAATTTTACCATAGAAGCCCTGGCATATGTCAGTGCATGGAGTGGATCCATGTTAACAGCATAAAAACCTGATTTGGGAGAAAATGTAGAGATATTGTTAGTTAGCTAGTTTTTTTCTTTCCACATATGCTCCAGCAAAAGTTCTTTGTGATCACCACTTAAAGAAGCAATAGTAGTTTTTTAGTACAAATAACCTAGAAAATATGTAGAACAGCTAAAAAAAAAAAAAAAAACAAGAAAAAAAAAAGAGAAAGGATTAAGTAACGGATTCAGCAAAACTGTATTCTTTGGATGAAAAAAAGTAAATGCCAGAGTGCTTGTCTGTGTTTACCTGGGCTTTCTGTCATGCTTTTTATAGACATTTTCCAATGCCCCTTTACTCCACCCATGTCTCAGTCTTTTCAGAATAAAACAAAAAAAAAAACAAGGCGAAACTGTGCAGTAAAACTAGAATAAACATTGGTAGTGCTTTTCCATGATGGATAAACTAATTAATGCCAATGGAACTGGACACAAAATTAGTAACATTACTCCTGGACTGGCATTTATTAATGCAGTTTGTATGCCAACCTGAATGGTTTGAATGTCCATTTTTACATAACAAAATCAAGTATATGCCTTTTTGTTACTTATAAAACCAGGTAAGGTGATGGTTTGGATGACTCATCTTTGCAAAAAATGTATGTAATTCTACCTAATGACTATGCAGCTCACAATGCTAATGGTGCTAAATAGCTAACACCAGAGGTAGCAGTCAGCTTAAAAGTTCACGAGAGTTCGTTACAAAGAAAATCAAGACAGCGAAGGCACAAGGTGACCATTCTCACAGCGGACAATCAAAATGGGTTTTTCAGTATCTGTTTGCTAATTAGTTTTGTTATCTTCAAAGGAGACAATGATGCCAACTAGCTAACACAAACACACAAAAGTGAATAGTGAACAGAAAAACACATTGGAGCTCATTACAAAATAAAACAGGACAGTGATGGCATGTAGCTCTAACAAATATCGCTCTTATCACATCATAACATAACCCCACGCAACCCTAGATTTCAAACCCTGAAAATGAGCATGAGTTATACAACAACCAAGCCAAATGACAGTAACCATAGCAGCCTGTCCATACTCAGACATTTCTCAGCACATGCAACGGCCCTTAATTTAGCTAGAGGAGCTGGATTGAAGGACAGATAATGAGGCTTTGTTAGAGTAAAAGGCCATGCTGAGAGGAGAACAGGGGGTCGGCATGTGAGAGCTGGGAAATCCTAGCGCACACAAAATGGCATTATGCTACAAATTACCTGCTGGTATTAGTGTCACCCACAGCCCAATCATTTTCTCGGCTGGATCAATCAGAGCTGGGGTCTAGCTACCTCTCATCTGGGGGCCTGTCCTGGCAATTAGCTATTGATTTTTTTAGCCCTTTATTTTCTGATGCTGAAGCTCCAGTCAGTTATGCAGCACAGAGTACAGGCTTTCATTCACACACACGTTCACACCTGAACCGAGAGAGGGATCTTGTCAGGTGAGGGAACGAAACAAAGATTGCAGGCCAGTCACCACAAGAAAGAAGATAAACTGTGGTTGAAGAAGCTGTGATTAAGGTCACTGCTACCAGGAGAAACACCTGAGCAATACCATTGCAAGGTCATGGTAACACACTACATTGTGTTATCTAAGTGTTTATTTACTAAAACTATCACAGAATATAATATGATGGTGTATTGTTTAATATGAGGCATTATAGATTGGACATCAGTGATTTGCTGTATTTAATTCATTCTTTCAGTCAAAGTCAAAGTTCCATATGCTTCCATGTCTTCTAAATGCAAACCTTGAGCAACCTTGCACATGCAATTACTGCTTAATCAGCCTCAGCCACCGATGCTTCACCCACGGCCCGTCTGATGCAATTTGTACACACTGCTGGCCACTATTATCAGAATATTGCCACTAAAAAATCTCATTGACTATCCTATCTCCATGTGTACAGCTTTTCGTGCAAATTCTTAAAATCATTTCGATGTGGAACACAAACAAAATGACTTGATGATGTTTAAAGACTTTGTAGTCAGCCATTTTACCACCATTTTACCATGGTAGCTTAGTGATCAGTAATTTTGCCTCACACCTCTGGGGTTGGGGGTTAAATCCCACCTTTGCCCTGTGTGTGCAGACTTGCATGCTCTCCTCATGCTTTGAGGGTTTCCTCCATGTTCTCTAGTTTCTGATCCCAGTCCAAAGACATGCATTGGCGGCTGATTAGTATTTCCAAATTGTCCATAGTGTGTGATGACCATGCAATGGGTTGGTACCCCGTCCAGAGTGTCACCTGCCTTGTGCCCTGGGTTCCCTGGGATAGACTCCAGGCTCCCCTACAACCCTGTGCAGGATACGCAGTATGGAAAATGGATGGATGGACAGATGGATGGCTCGAGATATGTAACATAAATTTAGCATTTCCAGTTTTATTAGATGAATCTGATCTTCCATTATAAATATAAGGAAACCGACAACCAGCAAAATGGGATGACTCATAAAGCCTGGTACTTCACAAAGGATTAGCCATGCTTGAAATGTGTGTGTGTGTGTGTGTGTGTGTGGGGGGGGGGGGGGGGGGTTGGGGGGTTCTTCCAGAGAACACATGAGGATATTGCATTTACTTCTTTATTGATATAAGCTTAACTGCATAAAGACAGTGGCATGAACATTGCATTTTTTTCTATGACAAAATCACAGTGTTTATGTTGTCAACAACCTTCTCAAGATCCATACAGCCTTTCTTAATTAGTTATTTCCAAAAAACAGTCCAATCTCCACTGAGCCATAGTAAACCATCGCATTTACACCAAACTTACATGTCACACAAAAACAAGAGCCTATGGTTGTTCATTGGTAATGTCATTTTGTCAAAATTGTCATGGTCTCAGCCATGTAAAGTGATGAAAACTACAAGACTATCTATCAATAGATGGCATTCTGGATTGAAACACTTGCAAAACACAGATGTACTTTCTTAACAGACAGGTCATTAAGTTTACCAATAGAAAAACCATAAGGTGGAAAGAAATATGACAAAGGAGATATGTTTCTTAACATATCCATGTCTCCATATCTGTATAAGAATGGTTTGAGTGTAGGCAGTTCTGTGTGTTGTGGGCCTAAAATTTGAATAGCAAATGTGTAGAATTTTGAAATAAGGGCCAAAAAATGGCTAAATCCATTCACTGCTTTTGCAAAACTGCAACATATGACACAGGAGACATCTCGTCAAGGTGAAGTTGTTGCTGTGTTCATCACAACATTTCATAGTAGTATGTGTTTTGTAAAGAATGGGAAGTAAGAAACTAGCACGATAATATGGTCTAAACACATACAAATACATATATGAATGGGAGATATACTATTTATTGGTTTGCTCCAACAGCCTGACCTAAAAACCCCTCCAAATTAAAACCATATTTCTAACATATTTTTTATGGCTCAAAATTCACTAAAGAAATGTGCCTTTTTAAAACAGAGCTGCCATTCCATTCAGCCCACACAAATCACACACTGTGCAAAGGGCAGCGTACCTGTTTTATGTCATTCTGCACCATTATAAAATAAAAACCATACAGCATTCACTACTACAGTGACCAGGTAAAAGTGGTTGACCATGGATGAATGCATGAATAAATGCTGCATAAAAGACCCTATTTTGACTAGCAACAGCACTTGTAGTAGATTTGCTTTGTAGTAGATTCTTATAGCATGCACATTTTTCTAATCTTTTTGGAATATATTAAAGCCATAGTTCCCTGATTGAAAGAAATTGTTTTGAAAGGGATCCTTGTTTTGAAATAAGTTATTTTTAACCTCTTAAATGTAACCTAAAATGCATATCCCCAAAATTTAGTTTTCCCACAGTCCTGTTTTTTTTTTTTTTTAGTGTCTCCGGGGGCACAGTGGGAGGATACATAAAAATCCCTCCAAATTTACACCACGCACACTTCTGGTTCAAATCTGAATACAGATACAGATATTTGGAGCATTACCAGACAAAGATAAGGTTTGATCCTTATAGAGTCAATAGATTACGGATTCAATAAGGGGCTAAATGGAATAATGCCGGGGAAAAAACAAAAAAAAAATCACTTCATGCTTTTCAGTTCTCAGTTTACGGTCCCCCATTTTACCCCAGGGCACACACAGACACTGGCTCATTCTCAATGGGACCTCTGAAAAGAAGTAGCAAAGCACTGCCGATTCATCTTCCGTCCTCTCAGCACAGCTTTGAAAGCAGGATGAAACTTGCTGAGGACATCTGCATCGAAAAAAGCATCCTTCTCACCAAGAAGAGACAAACGCCAAGCACTATTCTTGTACCCACTGTGCACACCTGCACACATAATACACAACACTTTCACAAAAAAGTGGGTGTATATTATATCCACAGTGCAAACCTGCACAAGGATGGATTGTCATAGAAGGACTGAAAGGTTGCAGTCATGCTCTGGTGAGCAACTTGTGTTGGTAGAAGTGGCTGTATTATGTGTCCCAAGAGTCAGAGATAATGATAAACAAGTTCTTAAAGGGTGTAGCAGCATAAACTTGCTCATTAGCTCATCAGAGACATTTTTCTGTCTTTTGTTACAATGCAACTCAATTCCCTGTCTTCTTTAAAAGATCTGTGAGGAGTTAAAAAGAAAATCACTTTCTTTGGTTTGGTGTCTTCTCCCCTGTCATTATTCTCCACTGTAAAGATGGGAAGAGCAGGTCATATTGTGAGTAATGTTTTTGTATGCTAATGAGTTCAATTAGAGAGTGTTCAATTTGAGAGTGTTCAATTAACAATATGTGACATTACATATGTTTTAAACAGTACTCTCCTGTAGGCAAAGATGTTGATGAGTGTCATTTGGACAACTAAAATAAATTTCAACCCTTATACTTTTTTAGATCATAGCATTGTAGTAGAGAATACATATGCACAAGACTTGTGGTGCAGTGAATAGTATTGCTGCCTCACAGTTCCAGGGTTTGATCCTGAACTCAGGTTATTGTCTGTGTGCTTTCCTGTAGGTTCACTGGTTTCCTTCCACCTCCCAAAAACATGCCAGTATGTTGCTTGGCTAAGCTAAATCAACCCTTAGGTGCAAATGTGTGTGCATGGTGCCCTGCATCCCATCCAGGGTGTATTTCCAGCTCATGCCTAGTTTTTTTTCCTGGGATAACAAATCAAAACACACAGTGATATTGAAAAACTGACAAAATGCAGCTATCATATATCTCTACTACCAACAGAACCATTGCTTTTAAATTGAACTAAAGGCACTTGTCAGACTCCAAACAGTCATCAGACTAAACTGGACAAAAAACACATGGTGAAACAGAAAAAGATAAAACAACATACAATAAAGCTGCCTATTTTGCTGTGTGGTGAATTCATTAGGTATATAGTTTGTGCCATTAAGTTCTACAGTGCATCCGGAAAGTATTCACAGCACTTCACCTTTTCCACATTTTGTTATATTACAGCCTTATTCCAAAATGGATTAAATTCATTATTTTCTTCAAAATTCTACAAACATATGAAACAAAAATGTGAAAAGTTTGTTTGAAATCTTTGCACATTTATTAAAAATAAAAACCAAAAAATTCTACAAAATGTAGAATTTTGAGGAAAATAATGAATTTAATCCATTTTGTAGTAAGGCTGTAACATAACAAAATGTGGAAAAAGTGAAGCGCTGTGAATACTTTCCGGATGCACTGTATCACTGAAACAAACATTGTGCTATATGAAGTTGCTGTAAGATCAAGACCTTATAAGTATTTGCTAATTTTTCCTGCTGACATGACCAAAATGCATATCTCTGAGGTGAAATAACAGTCATGACAGTGAAACCATGGCAGCTGCGTGAGTGAACATACTTATCTGGGTAGCCAACAAAAGCAAGCAGCCAGTAGAATCACAATGACAATATGCAGCAATGATATCGACTTCATATTTCATAAATGTATGGCTGGTAGATACAATGCCAAGTCACATATATACAAAATGGCAAATGTTCATTTGCAACATCCCTGTTACGTTACACTGGTAGAGTTTTATTATAAAAGCACACATAATGCTATGCCTACACTTACACCTAAGCCTTAACTTCAGTAACAGAACGGAAGCCATGGGGACCAGCCAGATGTCCCCACAAGATCAAACTGTCAATTATTACTATACTTGTTGGGACACACACACATACACACATATGGAGCAAGGTTTGGCTGAAGACTGCAGAACAGTCCCAAGCCTGTGGGGGTTTAGCACCTCTCTGATTTCAGGCCGTGAACAGAGGGGAGGTTGGCTTGTAACTTTATTAAGCACTTAGGCCAAATTTGATTTCCTCCCCTGACTATTAGTTAATTCCTTTTGCTTAACCAAGTTACAGAAGCTGTACAAGCAATATGGAAGCATCCTGCTGTTACAGCTCTCACTTCATTTTGCTTTCCTGACTGCTGCAGTGGCAGTGACATTTCATTGGGCTAAATTTATCTCTGTGGTACACAAACTGCAGGAAAAACAAGTCCAAAGTGTACAACATAAACAGTGTAAAAGCAGTGTATTATCTTTATGCTTCAGACTGATGGGTGTTTGTTTGCAATAATTTGTTTACAATATGTGTAGTGTGAAAACTCTTCCGGATGCTGATGTGGCTGAATTCTGAAAAACAGCCAAAAATTACCAAAAAAAAAAAAGAAAAAAGGTTTTGACCAAAATTGGGTTTGTCTGCCAATAATATATTTTGGCATCCCTACTTTAAGAAAATATAAAATCCCAAAACAAAGTGTAAACGTTTTTTAGGCTACTTTTTAATCTTGTGTTGGCTGTCTGCCTGCAAAGATCATCTGATGTAATTTATAAACAAGCAGTCTATCTAAAGATGTGTAAAACATCTTTGCTATTTAAATGTAATTTGCCCACACAGTGAAAGCCACACTTGGATAAAGTTGTTGGATAGTTAACTAGCTTAGGGAAACAGCCATAAACCTACGCAATTCAGTTTGTAATCAGATGCTGACTGTCAAGCTGCATCGTCATAATGTAATTGTGCCAGCAGGGGCATGGTCGAGTGTCGGCTGTGGAAGGAGAGGAGATGGGTTGAACTGGCAGTTAATGTGTGATGATTCTCACCTGTGCCTTATTACCAATAGGCTAATTATGTGTGAACTAATTACCAATAGGCAAAAGCTGCAAGCTAGTGATGCCCCTTTTTCAGTTTTCTTTTCCTTTTTCCATAAATATGAGCCTGGAGCTTTCCCGAATCTTCCTCTTCACACATACACACCCAGTTCTACAGTTATGAAAACAGAGAAAAGTGCTTACACATTCTGTAGAGATGACAGTTTTAAAATGTTTACCAGACCATATAAAACTATGGAAAAACTGACTGAATTAATCAGCTATTATCTCCTCACTTAAATTAGTGTAAGTTGAATGAAGAGACTATGACAAAGCTGCCAGTGATTTTTACCTCAGGTAATGAAACAGAGCATAATGTGAATTATCAAGTCAAGTCAAGTGGGTTTTTATTGTCATTCCTCTGTATAGCTTGTATACATGGAATGAAATGATGCTAATAATCAAAGTGATAACTCATTTCCCATTGTAAACTTATAATACATGAACATTTGGCGGTAGTGCTCTTTTTTTTGTAAGGAGATTAGATTACGAATGTAGGGGAAGTGGACCATTTGCTTTCTCTAGCCTGTCAGCTCAGGATAATATTAAATCAGGTTAAGCCAATTCCATCTAGGATAATATAGATAGACATCTCCAGCATCTGCCAGTTTCTTTTTTGTGGAGACAAAGGGGGGCAGTTTAAGACCATGTACTGACGATCGAGGCCTCAATCAAGTCACAGTAAAGTACCGTTATCCTCTGCCATTAGTCCCCTCTGTGCTTGAACAGCTACGGGAGGTGAAAATCTTCACAAAATTGGATCTGAGGAGCGCATACAATCGGTACGGATCTAAGAGTGGGATGAATGGAAAAAAGCCTTTAGCACTACCTTTGGTCACTTCAAATACTGCGTCATGCCATATGGGCTATCTTTAGCACCCACACTATTCCAATGCCTGACTAATGACATTCTACATCACATGCTGGGTAAATTTGTCATCTACTCCCCAGACAAAGAAACACACATCGTTCATGTCAGACAGGTGCTAGCTAGAATACTTATCAATCAGCTCTATGTCAAGGGAGAGAAATGTGAGTTCCATGTGATGAGAGGGTTTTTCTTGGCTAAATAATTGGACTAGACGGGGTGTTCCTGGACTGAGATAAGGTCTTGATTGCCGCTAGGTGGCTACCACAACACACAATTAAGGAACTGTAATGTTTTCTGGAATTTGTTAAATTCCAGAAGGTTCATCAGAGAATTCAAAATCTTAGCATCACCCATCACAGGCTTGTTGAAGAAGGGACCCAAGAAACTGCAGTGGAATCCTGAAATGGCATCCAACTACACTACCCAGAGTACAAGCAGGGCCTATAAGCAGTTCAAGATGGTGCCGTGCTAGTGGAAGCCGATTACAGCAGCTCCTGACTCGAGAGACGTTATATCTCACTTATTTTATCTATATTAGGTTTTACTACCTACGTATCTGGCACATTTAATTTCTTTAGCTCTTCTATTTCTTACTTCTGAGTTTTAGTCTGTTTTACCGTACAGATTTTTATTTATCATGCACTGTACACTCGGAATGGAGAACCATGGGGAAAGAGCAGGCCGCTTCATTTACACATGCGATCAGTTGTGCGTTCCTAAAGAACTGTTGATACCATACAGAGGATGCAGAGCTGGTTGTAAAACAAAGGCAAAGAGGATACAGTACAAGCACTTTATGGGAAATGTTCAGTCTCTTGGCAATAAAATGGAGGAACTCAACACACTGATCAGGACACAGAGAGAGTATTGAGAGTGCAGTGTGATTAGTTTCACTGAAAAACGGCTGCACAAGGACATTCTGGACTCTTCTTTCCCTGGATTTCAGACAGAGACGCTGAACTGAGTGGTAAGAGGTGAGGGGGTTGAACTGTTTGGAAATAACAGATGGTGTAATCCGGGACATGTTAATGTGAAGGAGCGTAACTGTTGCCCAAACGTTGAATTTCTGGCTGTTGGTTTACCTCCGTATTATCTGCCGAGGGATTTCATAGTTGCCATTGTGGTTAGTGTTTACACCCCACTGGCAGCTGATGCAGAAGCGACTCAAAACTCGGCATCTGAACTCTTTCGTTGTTATTTCTGGGGATTTTAATCATGTCTCAGTCTATGGTAGCCAGTGCAGTTTTCTTTGCAGCAGTATGCTGGGGAGGCAGCATTAGAGCAGGAGATGCAAAAAACCTCAACAAACTGATCAAGAAGGCAAGCTCTGTCTTGGGCTGCTCACTGAACAGTTTCAAGGTGGTTTCGAGCCAATCAATATACAGCCATTCTGGACAATGAACATGCTGCCCCTCCATGACATACTAGTTAAACAGCGGAGCTTCTTTAGTAGAAGTCTCATTCAGTTCCGCTGTAGGAAGGAGCGGTAGAGGAGGTCGTTTGTACCAGCACTGTACAACAGCTCATCACTTTGCTGGGACGCTATTTGCATTGAGCCAATCTTAGGATAAGTTCACTAGATGATAGTCAAACTAACACCATCCGTAATCCATATATACATCCATATGTATATGCACCGCCACTTTACTTCAGTTTTTTTCCTAATTTGTGATTTCCCTATGTGTGTGTGTGTGTGTGTGTGTGTGTGTGTGTGTGTGTGTGTGTGTGTGTGACTATGTGTTTTCCTTAAGCATAAGGAATAGAGCATGGCACGGTGTGCTGTTGTAGAAAATTAATCAGTGGTTTTAGACAAATCACATTTGAGAATTCAGCAACAGTGTGAGATAAATGTAAATAAAATGCTCCAGCATGAGGGAATATGACACTTAATTGTTATCAATTAGTGTTGCAAAATTTGGAAAATCCTGAAGATAAACCAGGGAGCCAGAATTAAAAATAATAATGTGCAAGTTGTGAACTGGCTCTATTAACTATCCTGTAGCTGTGTGAGAGCATTTTATATTAACTATAGAGGTGTAGCACCTCTAAATCAACTCCTAAGTAGGGCTTTGTTGGTGTTATTTATGGAAGAAAGGTTGCCAATAATTGTTGCACACCTATATTTAACAAAGATTTTTTTTATAAACCTCTGTTGTGTTTGCAATTATTTGATACCCATGAGAGCAGAGTATTTTTGTGAATTTTTTTAACAAAAGATCAAAAGGTTAAAAAATAAAGATAAATTTTCACAGCCTTCTCTGCTCATATTTACCAAGGGTGCCAATATTAGTGGAGGGTAATGTGTGTGGGTATCTATCTATCTATCTATATATATATATATATATATATATATATATATATATATATATATATATATATATATATATATATATACTACCAGTAAAAAGTTTAGACACAGTCATTTTTTATTATAATATATTATATAGAATAATAATAAAGACAACAACACTCTGGAATAACACAAATGGAACTATGGGAATTATGTAAATAAATAAATCCAAATTATTTCATATTTTAACATCTTTAAAGTAGACCTCCTTTTTGCCTAGAATTTCCAGAAATGTATTCTTGGCATTTTCTCAACCAATTTCTTGAGGAATCTCCCCGAGATGCTTTTTAAACAGTATTAAAGGAAATCCAAATTATGCTGGACACTTATTAGCTGCTTTTTGTAATATTTCACTCCAAGTCATCCATTTAAAAAAAAAATAAAAAAATGTAAATAAAATGTTAGTATTCGAATGAACGAAATGAATATAATATTGGCACGATTATATATTTTTGTCTACAATGCCGATTTCAAACATTTAATCATACTCCTTCAGATCAAGATTTTTCAAGCTCTTTTAATGAATATTTATTCTTACTTGTTTTATATAGATAGATAGATAGATAGATAGATATTCATACCTACAATGTTAAATCACTTTTTGTATACATCTAACTCTCTGTGCTGCTGTAATAAGTGAATTCCCCTCTGCGATGAATAAAGTGATCTATATGTCTATCTATCTATCAAACATGGCCTCCACAGACTACGACACCCAACAACAACAGAGACTGTCACATTCAAGCTCACCATCTTACTGATTACTCACACCTGTGCGCACTTACAGCTTCACAGTATATAAGGACGTTCAGAACACACTCTCTTTATGAAGTACATGGTCTGTGGTTCTCACCAGTTGTTACCAAGGGTTATTATTAGTTTCACGGTTTTTCTTATTTCTGTCTAGTTCATGCTGTTTGCTCATAGCCTGACCACTCCCTGTTTATTAACTATGCTCTTGTCTTACATCTTGGATTTGTATGCAAATGAATTAAGCTGCTGTTTACCTGCATTTGCGACCGTATCTGCTGCCTGACAATAAAGATGACATCAGTGAAATTGAGGACCCTTATCCTAGTTCATAATGTAAATATAATTAACTGTACTAAAAATTAAGGTTAATATAACTGATAAACACAGAATGACTTCAGAACAGCCTGTCAGTGTGGAGGCTATGAATAAAGCTGGTATGCAGATAGATATAGTTTGGACGTTATTATAATCTAATTATAATGCTGTAACTTTAACTCGGGGTGAGATACATGCAAAAGAGACATTTATTTCAGTTCACGAAAGTCTGTAGTGTTCAGAACTTCATCTATCCAACCATTTTCTGTACCGCTTATCCTACACAGGGTTGCGGGGAGCCTGTAACCTATCCCAGGGGACTCGGGGCACAAGGCTGGGGACACCCTGGACGGGGTATCAGAACTTCTTATAATAGAAAATGTCTATTATAAAATGTGAAAAGTTTTCCCCAGCCACCACAATGACACACTGCCTCTTTACTGACACGATGTCATTACAATGTAAGCTCACTCATCACATTATGCAACTTGCTGCATACATTCATTCACATTCAACACGCACAGAATGCTACAAAGCAATGATAGCTTAGTGAGAGACTGAAACTAAAGCCTACTGTGTGTAAAATCTCTTTGTGTGTGGCAAACGTCACAGCAATGATTTGATGGCTTATAAGTTGTCAGAAGAGAGAAGCCAGAATGCTGGTACAGGACATGAGAGGGTTTGAAGGGGGTTTCGATTTTTCTAAAGAAGGATACACTAAATGTAGAGAAGCTTTCATTCTCAAGCTTTAACTGTGTACAACAGAAGTACATCATAGGATTTAGAGAACCAACTATACAGATTAGATAATAAAAGCTAGCTCACATCAGCTTACTTAGTAACTGTGACAGTTAATATTATGTGCACAATAAAGTTTCTCTCATTTTTTTCCCCGTTGCTCATAATGTTTCTGTAATAGTGGGGAAATTGCAGCATTTAATTATATAGTCAGAGTAGCTTAATACTACATTTGTCAGTACAACACTGGTGTAATTATTATTTCAGCATACTATTTAGTGCACATTATGCAGTTTTAGACACAGCCCTGAATTCTCTCTGAATGTATGCTGGCTCACAGCACGGAGAATATCTGTGCAGTGGATAAGGGCATAACCCATATTACAAAATGTTCTGCGATTATTTTCTGTAGCATCTTTACAACCAGGCATACAGACTACACTACTTTAAGTTTTTTGTTCCTTTTTTGTTGTTGTTTTTGTTGTTTTCTACACACAAATGTCAATTATTTGTTCCCACGTTCATCCGTTTTTCTTGAATGTGATCAGTAGTGGTTTATAAGCTGTTGCTATAAACAGCTTGAGTACATCCCATTGTCTTCAAATAACCTATTATGGACATATATTCTAAGTCCTGTGGGGTCTAGAGGGTGGTATCGCAGTAATTGTCATGTGTGCTTGGACCCATATGATTACTGCTTGTGCCTATCATAATACAATAAGTGGTACTTTGATTAAATTCTAATGTCTCAGTGTCCGCTGTTTCTTTACTTGAGCATTATAGCAGAAATAATGAATAACAAAAACAGGAACAAGCCATTCTGTTCCTTTTAAAATAAAGGGAATTGTCAAAATGACACTGAGATGATTGTCAGACTGCATGGCCTGTTTTACTTTGCCAAGAATCCTAAGTGCCCCTGGACACTGCCATTTCACTACTTGAGAATAAAGCTTCATCAGATGGAGAGAACATTATTATCACCTACCTTGTAAACTGCTTATATGTACATAGAAGTGTGTGAGAGAGAGAGAGAGAGAGAGAGAGAGAGAGAGAGAGAGAGAGAGAGAGAAGGAGCGGGGGGAGTTAATAGTTCATACCTGTAGGGGAGCCTTCCAGAACCTCTCCAGAATAGCGAGTCTCCCTGAAAATGGGTCTGTTGTCATTCTGGTCAATTACGAACACGTCCAGATCCACAGGTCCCTCCACTAGCCTGCCAGTCATGTCTGTGGTTGACACTTGGAGCTGAGAGACAGAGAGAGAGAGAGAGAAAGAGAGTGAGAGAGAGAGCAAGAGAGAGAGAGAGAGCAAGCAGGATCAAGCGTTAAAATGAGCCTGTGTTACTGGTAACTGTAGTCAGGGTGAATAATGTTCCCCTCTTGTCATGCGCGGGGGTTATTCAATGGGGACAAGTACCACAAATTTAATATCATATAGAAGTGCATGTAATATAGTGCAATATTGGACTTGTGGTATAAGCTTGGGGGCATTTTGCTCCTCGTCTGAGAGTTTTCATCCATTCAGCAAGCTGCCTTGACTAGACATTTCAAAATGACACAGAACATTCAAAGAAGTAATACTGTACAAAACAGTCCTCAGTAGGCACAACATTTCAACAATAATGTGCAAAGCAATAAGGAAACTCAATAGACCAAACTAAGTGATTTCTCTCCTGTCCAACATGCATTTTACTCTAGAACATGAATGATAATAAAGAGATGGACAGAGACAAAGCCCAATGACTGTAATTTACGCCCACATTATGCCAGTGCCATTTCTCATCCTAACTGACAAGTGCAACATATTTTAATTATTTTAAAAGAATGGTTCTTGGGAGCAAGAGACTAAAGCTAACCAGGAGGCATCTGTCCTATGGTGAGGGTAATCATTGTCTTTTCTTGACTGTGCTTGGCATTCATTATGAAGTGAGCCACACACACAAGAGTGCCCTAACTGCCACAGATCTGTTTTACAAGGCCTTATGTGCCTGAATGGGGGAGGGAGGAGTGGCTGAGAGATACAATGACAGAACACATTAGGGCTGTGCATAGCAGCTCCTACATGCAGGAAATGGAGAGAGGTGATGTTTAGCTTGTGCTAATATTTAGCACAGTGTGAAATAGTGGTTGGATGATCCCAGTTTTACTCTCTGGGTCCAAGTCCAAAATTGACTTCAATATTTTCACTTGGAAAGGTGATTTTCTGGATAGCGGATTCAGATTATTAAATTTACCCATGTGTGGTTCACACATCCATTGGTTGCCAAGTTTATCTTGAGTAGAAGTAACATGACATGACAAGGTTTTTCAAAAGTGTCCAGACCACCATGATTAAACACAAGTGCCTGCCTTTAAGCATGAATAAAGGTATAGAACATAAGGACTGAATAGTGAAATTAAAAAAAAAAAGTTTTCACCATTTTCTGTCAAAAACAAGACAATGTAATATAAAACCAACAATGAATTTCTAAATTACATAAAATAAAAATACAGTTTAAATATAAAAGACTAATGCAATGACATATGAATGAGAAGAGTTAAACATCTAACAGGAGTCTAGTATATTTTCAATATATTGCTGCATGAAAATCCCAGGCTAATACTTCTTCCAACATAGTATAAAATAGCACACCCAATTATTTTGCATTTTATTGTTGTTGTGTTTTGTTTTTGTTTATATATATATATATATATATATATATATATATATATATATATATATATATATATATATATATATATATATATATATATATATATATTTTTTTTTTTTTGAACCGACAGTTACTCATGCATTTTATATTAGCCTTGAATAGCATTTGGAGGGTTTATTGAGTGTATTCACAGCCAAGAACATAAATGGCAGTGTGAAATGCTGTATTATGGTTACATCAAATTGTCAGACAATGGCGCTGGACTTAAACGAGTCATTTCATGATTTTTAATATTTTCCTTTTGTTTGGGTGTGTAATGTATCTGTTTGTGCATGTATAAGCTCTGCAAAGCCCCAAAGCTCATAGTCTGACCCAAAAGGATTTATTTTATCTAACAGAGAACACTGCTCCAGACCTGCCTATTGAGAAAGCAAAACCCCCTTTGTTTAGCCTGATGGAAACTGATGAAATTACGAATCAGTGGTTACTGTTTATTTATAACACTGTTCCTGAGTAGTACAACCCAAAGGCTTGCTTGTGCACAGCACATTTTACAGAGGACAGCTTCCTGAACCTGGAAGAGTACAAGGCAGGCTATGCACAAAGGCTAGTCCTTAAAAGTGGCACAATTCCCATGTTGCTTGGACAAATCTGTGCTTCTGAATCAGAACTTGTAAGTGTTTGATTATTTTATGAAGTATCTGCTATTGACTGTTCAAAAGTGGAGTTTTGTGCTGTGGCTCAGTTGTAGACCTCTGCTAATTAGCTAGCTAAAGTTTGCAAAGTTGCCTCAGTTTTTTAAGTGTTTGTTTATATGTTGGTGATCTGACAGAGATGTTGATTGTAGCTGCTGTTGTAATTGTATCTTGAAACTGTTTATATCACTCAAATCACAAGAATCCTAGCTTTCAAAAAGTATATTGCATGAGTACCTATGTACACACACAAGCTGTGTATATAGCAAAGTTTTGCGGACCACCAGCTGGGCATCGGAATTTACATTGTATCTGAATGATGAGAGACTTACAAAAAAAAAAAACTTATCGTGAAACGCTCTGCTCAAGTCGTGTTTGCAAAGTTGGTTGGATTCATTTTCTGAATCTGACTCGGGCTCACACTGATAGGTTAAAACCGACAACATGTTGCTTAAGAGCTTAGAATTACTTAAGAAGCTTTGGAGGCAAACACTAAGCCAAGGGGCGTTACATTTCCGACACACGCTTTTGGCCAGTCACAACGCGATGGGTCAGCTGGCCAATCAGAGCACTTTGGGATTTTTGGAAAGAGGGGCTTTGGAGATATCAGAGCATTTCAGGCAGCCTGGGAATAGAGGTACTCCAATAATGTACTTTATTTGGCAATAATGCATTTTTTTAACATCGAAGCATGTTAACCTACTTTATTACACCCAATAAGCAAAATAATTAACATTTAAAAACATTTAAAAATCATGATGTGACTCCTTTAATACTGGCTGTTGCTTGAGCAGAGATACACCGATCAGCCATAACATTTAAAACCATTTGCCTAATGTTGTGTAGGCCCCGCTTGTGCCACCACAACAGCTCTGACCCATTGAGGCATGAACTCCAGAAGACCTCTGAAAATGTGCTGTGGTATCTGGCACCAAGACTTTAGCAGCAGATCCTTTAAGTCCTGTAAGTTGCGAGGTGGAACCTCCATGGATCGGACTTGTTTGTCCAGACCATCCCACAGATGCTCGATCGGATTTAGATCTGGGCTCAAGTCAACACCTTGAACTCTTTGAACAATTTTTTTTTGTGGCAGGGTGCATTATTCTGCTAAAAAAGGACACTGCCATTAGGGAGTACGGTAGATACTAATCACTGCATTATGAGAACATCCCTAAAGACCTGCCGTTTTGGAGATGCTCTGACCCAGTCGTCTAGCCATCACAATTTGGCCCTTACCAAAGTCACTCAGATCTTTACGCTTGCCCATTTTTCCTACTTCCAACACATCAACTTCAAGAACCGACTGTTCTCTTGCTGCCTATTATATCCCACCCCTTGACAGGTGCCACTGTAATGAGATATATGTATATGTCAATGTTACTCTCTTGTCAGTGGATTTAATGTTATTGCTGATCAGTGTAAGTCCAAGATCAGAATTGCACATAACAGAGACACTCTGTTTTACTCACTCAAATCCTTCATTACAAGTGAAGATTCAATGCTTATATTTGCAATTTCATTCATCATTACATTGTACTCTAAATACAGCCCTCTGTAATTAAAGCAGGTGCATCTATGACAAGTGTGTACTACATCACTTTACTGTTCTCTGTCTTGATCTACAATGTCAGGTCTTTAAACTTCAGTTGCATTCAAGACTCATGTCTTAATCCAACTGTGGTGTGAGACAAATAGGAAATCTAGGTCATATGCGTCAACCAATATATTTTGAAACACTGCTGTGACAGCACAAGAAGAAGACACGGAAGGAAGCTAAATAGGGATGTGCTAGAAAAAGGGGTATAAGGATAAAGAAAGAGAGAATGAGGAATGCACCAATTCATACAAGAAAGATGTATCTGTTGTTCCTGGTATGTACAGAGTTTGAGTGCAGATACAGAAATGATTCAAATGTGCATCTACAATTGGCTCTTCTACTTTCAGGATGGGATGCCGGGCTGTCTGTGGGTTGAACCTGCTAAACAATGAATCATGTATTCATTTATTCTGCAGTATCAGCACAACCTCAAACAGCCAAGAGGATCCAACCAAAAAATACAGTCTGTATGCTCATCTGATTTATACATGCAAACTCACTCACTGCATGCAATACTTCAGGCCAGTGCTAAGCTAGGCATTGAGAACTGCCTTCAGAACATTCATTGTGTTTTTAGATCGCATCACAGTGCTTAAAGTGTCCTCTTGAATTGTTCTATTATTTACACTGCACTTTATTTTTTATTTGTACTGTTGTAAATTATGCAAAATGCAAAAAGGTACTTCTACTTACCATCCATTTTATATCTGTATACAACCCCTGGCAAAAATTATGGAATCACAACCATGGATGTTCACCCAGATTTTTTACTTCATAACAAATAAAAAGATCACAGATATGATGCACACACACAAAAAAAATTGTTTAATAGCTGAACATTCTGGCTTCATAAAACATACCTCATATAAGTTAAATGAAATAATTTTAATTAATGGCATTTTTTTCCCCAGATCAAGTAGAGGCAGAAATGATGGAATCTCCTTGTCATTTGCATTTCTAAAACAAATACCAGCACACACCTAAAAATGCAAATTAGTCTGCAGTGAAAAGAGAGTGCTATCAGACTTTAACCTTGGACTTATTGAAAGGAAACATGGCCTCAACAAAAGAGTTGTCAATAGAAATTTGTCCAAAATTTGTTGCAAGTATAAACAAAATGGGAAGGTTATAAAAGAAAAACATACGAGTAGACCAAGGAAGACAGCAAACATCAGGATAGAAAACGTCCGGGTTACAACCCTGTTTCCTTGAGAAGGAAACGACATGCTGTGTGAGTTGCACGCTGTGGGCAGTGCCCTCGTGTGTGACCGGTATCTGAAGTCTGTGTAAAATCATGCCTATTTATAGGCCTGCCATGGTCATGAAGAACAGCAGGAACAGCATGAAGCTCACGCAATGTTGAATTCCCTTTGAAAGGTACCTCAAGGCAATACGCCTTGAAAGTAGAAAATGCACAACAAAACAAATAATAAACAAAGGGGCGGAAACAGGAGTCAATGTTTGTGACAGAGCTATGAAATCGGCTGAATGAAATTGGATTTACGTGTAGAAAAGCCAAACGAAATCCTAAACAGAAGAAAACAAGGTTACAGTGGGCTAAAGAGAAGCAATCATGGAGTGTGGATGATTGGATGAAAGTGCTACTCAGTGATCATTCATGAATCTGCATTGGCCAAGGAGATGATGCTGGAAGTTTTGTCTGGTGCCATTCTAATGAAACATGACTCTAATAAAGATGACTGCCTGAAGAAAACAATCAAATTTCCCCACTCACTTAAGATATGGGGTTGCATGTCAGGTAAAGGACCAGGGGAGACCTCAACAGTCAATGCACAGGTGTACACTGAAATTGTGGACACTTTTCTCATTGATAGAAAATAGTTTTGGTGATGAAGTAATTTTTCTGGATGATAATGCATCTTGACACAGAGCAAAGAGTGTTACAGCTTTTCTTCAGGAAAGGCATATCAACTCAAAGACATGACCAGCAAACTCATGTGGATCTCAACCTGATTAAAAATGTATGGTGGAAATTTTAAAAAATGGGTCCATGACAAGGCTCCATCCTGCAAAGCTGATCTGTCAACCGCTCTTTGAGAAAGTTTGAACCTAGCTTGATGGAGAATATTGTTTTTCATTAGTGAAGTTCATGCCTCATACTCAGGCCATCATAATAGCCAGAGGAGGAGCAAAAAAGTATTAATTGTGATTAATTTTTTTTTGTTGATGATTCCATATTTTTTTCCTCAACATTGAGTGATTCCATAATTTTTTCCTCGACTTGATCTGGAAAAAAATTATGCCATTAATTAAAACAATTTAATTAAATTTATTTGAGGTACATTTCATGAAGCCATAATGATCAGCTATTAAACAAAAAAAATGTGTTATATCTGTGAATTGTTTATTTGCTACAAAGTAAAAAACATGGGTGAACATCCTCTAAATGTGGCGATTTCATAATTTTTGCCAGGGGTTGTATCTGCAAAATCATGCAATTATTCAATCAAACAATGTATAAAGTCCTGTAGATACATGACAAAAGCTTCAGTTAATGTTCATATCAATCATCAGAACATAGGAAAAAGTGATCTCAGTGACTCTGGCTGTAGCAATTATTGTTGGGACTGGTGTGAGTAGTTCAAATACTCTTGATCTACTGGGATTTTCCACTCACAACCATATCTAGTTTAAACATAATGTTGTAAAAAAAAAAAAAAAAAAAAAAAACATTCAGTGACAGTTGTGTAGGCGGAAATGTCTTGTTAATGAGATAGGTCAGTGAAAAATGGCCAGCCTGGTTCAAGTTGACAGGAAGGCTATAGTAACTCAAATAATCACTCTTTACAATAGTGGTGAGCAGAAAAGCATCTCAGCACACATTGCAACTTAAGGCTTATGTATTACAGTAGCAGAAGTCATAGTCAGGTTCCACTTCTGTTAGCCAAGAACAGGAACCTGAGATTACAGGGCCACAGGCTCATCCAAACTGGACAGCTGAAGATCGGGTAAACATCACCAGGTGTACAGATATTCATATTACAGTGGCCAGTGAGGGAAATTCTTATTATATTTGGACCAAATCACTCAGTCCAAGCAGTTCACAAACTTAAGGTGAAAAAAAGCCCTGAAAAAAAAAGATTAAAAACTTTAAGTTGGCAAGATTTTAGACAAAGTGCAATGAGCGATCATGATGAGTCTCCTTACCCTTTTCACCTAAGTGGGAATGACCAATTATAGTACTTGCCATCATGCATTACCTTATGAGCCCATCCAGAATGCTCCATTACGCTGAGTAGCCTGTGTGTGAGTGTTCCTAGCCATGCCAACACATTACCACAGCTTGCTATCACTATCAATAATGCATGGCATCACGCTGGCTGTCTCTACTTGTCCCTCCATCATTCCAAGGCTGGGGTCAGCTGTACCGTTTGGTTCGGGCCAACTCAGGCATGGGCCTGTTGAACATGATTAATGATCCAAATGATAGAGATGTACCACAAGTCCCTGCATCAGGGGTTACACTACTAATGGTCTATACATTATCCAGTGCATTTATCTACTATTACGGGAAGATGGGAAAAGGACGAATTTATGAGAATTCATTCCCCCTTTCATACTCATCATAAAATGTGCTGACTCTGCACAATGTAAGCTATTATGTCTCTGACAAAATTGTGAAGATCACTGTATATGTCATTGAGGACTATACTATACTATAGGACTTTACTTCCACACTCATTAACAGGTTTTTCTCTGATGCCTAATTTACACATTTATTCATTCCTACTCAAAAATTATTTTTCGCAGCATGTCTATTCACAGTACAATACACCCTTGCATGCACAAACATAGCAAATTACACTTTAAATGTCACACCTCAGTCATAATCACAGTGATCATGTATCATTATGTTCCCTCCTTCTTCCTAGTGAGGCTTGTTAGTAAAACATGTAGTCACATCAGGTAACTGTTGAGTACTTAATCTTCCCAATGTTCATTTTCAAAAGATATATATTTATTTATACCACAGTGCTGTTGCATACATGGATGATCGGTCAGAAGGCATTGATTAATTCCCTATAACAGCAGCTGGCTTCAAGACAAATCGCAGGATTATATTACTGTAACAGGTTTATTATTTAATCGTTTCTATAGTAACAAGTCATTTACAAGATTTGGCAGATGATGTACATAATCTAAGCCTAATAATAATAATAATAATAATAATAAAGATTTAAAAAGGTGTTGCTATTTAACAATGCAAAATGCATAAGGAGATGTCTATTTAACATTTATGGTAGGAGTCTCCAGTATCAGGGGAATGAGTTCAAGTCCAGGGGAATTTCTTATTTCTTATTAACATGACAAATTTTTGTCTTATTAACTTCAAGAGAGAGAGAGAGAGAGAGAGAGAGAGAGAGAAAAGTGCCTGGTGAAGGAGCAACTATGTAAAATAAAACCATCCATCCATCTTCTATACCGCTTATCCTTCACGGGGAAACCTGGAGCATCGGGCACAAGGCGGGGTACACCCTGTACGGGGTGCCAATCCATCGCAGGGCACACTCACATCCATACACTACAGACATGCCAATCAGCCTACCATGCATGTCTTTGGACTGGGGGAGGAAACCGGAGTACCCGGAGGAAACCCGCAGGATGGGGAGAACGTGCAAACTCCGCACACACAGGGCCACGGGGGGAATCGAACTGCTGACCCTGGAGGTGTGAGGCGAACGTGCTAACCACTAAGCCACCGTGCACCCCAACTATGTATAATGTAACTATAAAAGGTTAAAGAGTATCATCATGATTGAAAAATTGTGATTATTGGTGAATTGTTATGTTATAAGAGGAATAAAATACTTTAGTACATGCTACTATAGTAAAATAATCGACCACATGGTGCTAACAGGATGTTTGAGTCAGGCCACATCATATCACCCACGTCTAGATTATTTTCCTATCATAGCACTATCTGTTGTTTCTTTTATTCCTTCCATAATCCTTCTTTGCCTCAACTGTGAAGTTGTCTCGGCTTTGAAGCGGGAAGCTGGGAATTTTAAAGCTTTTGTATGTACATCTTTCACATATCGCACTTCCTTTGATATGGCTGATGAATCGCCCCTCCCTCTCTGCTGCAGGTGTCTAGCCACCATTCTATGTTATTCTTACAGCACTCGATTTTGCTCTCTCACCCTCTTGACATCCAGCTGAGGAGTGTTTAAATTCCTGTCAAGTGTGTTTTGCACTCATCATGTTCTCCGAGTGTATCCACAGGTGCTGATAGGAGGAGAGAGAGAGGCAGAGAGACGGAGAGACAGAGACGGTGTTCCATTTCAAAGCACGACTGGCCTGTCGGACTAGCAAGGTCATGCAGTGTTTTTACACTACATGATCTAAGCCTGGCTCTGCAGTCATGAACAGAGGTGCAAAGACACAGCAATTTGCCTTTCACATCGGAGCAAGAAGCCCAAGCAGCGCCACTCCGCTGGACCGTTAAAGCCAACACACCGCTTTGCTATCTATCTCTCCAGCCTTTTGAATCTGCATTTACAATCTCGCTGGCACTGTTACTGTTACTCGCACTATAGGCCACATAGTCATGTTTGGTCCACCACTCTTTCTCTATTTTTCTGCTTTCTCTCTTTATTCTCTCCTTCCCCTCATTTGCAGATATGAATCAGGCTTGTTTTCTTACAGAACAGATACTGCTCCTAAATTTGGGCCTGCCTATTATCTTTTGGGTGATTCATTAGGCATGAGTCCTGCAAGATAATGAGTTTTCTTCACACAGGTCTGTTTTTTTGGATCTCCAATCCTTTGACATCTCAGCAACAGAAACTAGAATGAGGGGGAAAAAAGAGAGCTATGATCTGAGATCATAAGTGCTACTCTGACATGCTTCACAAACACGAGCCCATTTTAGCACTGCACACTCTACAGCCTCTCAGAGTGCTTACATTATATAAAATAATTTATGACTCAAGAGTCCATTCAGGTACATTATATAAAGCTCAGAGCCTCATATTCCATCGTTCTAATGTTGTGTTATCCTACTATTAGCGTATAGCAAGTGTTTACAGTAAATATCAGGATTTTTGACCCAATAAATGTTTTTTTTTTGTTTCGTTGGGTTTATAGTATGCAATCATTCTAGAAAATAGAATATACTATATGTGTATATGTAGTTTTGACTTTTATCCTGCAGTTGCAAGTTTGTCACACATTTGTGACTTTTTATCCTGCAGTTGTGAGTTTATATCATGCAATTGAGACACAGTACTGTGAAAGTATTTGCCCCCATGCTGATTTTGTCTGGTTTTGTGTATATCTCATACTAAACAGTTTTAGATGTTCAGACGAAATACAACCTAAAACAAATGAAGCCTGAGCAAGCACACAATACAGTTTTTTATATATATATATTTTTTTTTATTGAAGCAAAAAAACACTCATCACCCATGTGAAAAACTAATTGCTACCTTAAACTTAAAATCTGGTTATGTCACCTTTAGCAGCAATAACTGCAACCAAATGCTTCTGATAACCGGAGATCAGTCTTTCACTTACTTCTAGGACTAGGACTTACTCCTATGCGTTGGATCATTGTCTTGCTGTATAATCCAGTTTTGCTTGAGTTTCAATTTACAGACTGAAGACCGGACATTCTCCTTTAGGATTTTCTGCTAGAGAGCAGAATTCATGTTTCCCTAGATTATCACAAGTTGCCCAGGCCCTGAAGCAGCAAAGCATCCCCACACCATCACACCTCCTCCACCATGCTTGACCATAGGTATGATGTTCTTTTTGTGGAATTCTGTGTTTTGTTTACACCAGTTGTAATGGGATCCCTGTCTTCCAAACACTTCCACTTTCGACTCATCAATCCACAGAACATTCTCCCAAAAGGTTTGAGGATCATCAAGGTGTGTTCTGGCAAAATTCAGATGAGCCTTAATGTTCTTCTGAGTTAGCAGTGGTTTTCACCTTGCCACTCTTCCATGGATGCCATTTTTGCCCAGTGTCTTTCTGATAATGGAGTCATGAACAGTCACCTTTATTGATGCAAGAGTGCCCTATAGTTCCTTTGATGTTGTCCTTGGCTCTTTTGTGACTTAGTGGATGAGTAGTCGCTGTGCTCTTTGAATTTTGGAATTTTTCCATGTGGAGATAATGGCTCTGGCTGTGGTCTTTTGGCATCCCACAGCCTTTGAAATAGCTTTGTAACCGTTCCCAGACTGATGTATTTCAGTCACCTTCTTCCTCATAATTTCTGGAATTTCTTTCAACTTTGGCATAGTGTGTTAAGATATTTTAACCAACTTCATGCTGCTGAAAAAGTTCTATTTAAGTGTTGATTTGATTGAACAGGGTTTGCAGTAATCAGACCTGGTTGCATCTAGTCCAGCTGAACCCCATTATGAATACAGTTTCATAGATTTGGGGAATTAGTAAATATATTTTCACACAGGCCCAGCTGGTACTGGATAACTTTTCTGCTTCAATAAATAACATTATTGTTTAAAAACTGTATTTTTGTTTACTCAGGTTGCCTTTGTTTTATCTTAGATTTTGTTTTAATTTTTGAAACAATTTAGTGTGAGATATGCACAAAAACAAAAGAAATCAGGCAAATACTTTTTCATAGCACTGTATCTTATTCTGCAACTGTGCCCTGCTACACTGCAAGAATTGTTCAGGAATGGTTTGAGTAACATGACAAAGAGTTCAAGGTGTTGACTTGGCCTCCAAATTCCCCAGATCTCTATCCGATCGAGCATCTGTGGGATGTGCTGGACAGACAAGTCAGATCGATGGAGGCCCCACCTCGCAACTTACAGGACTTAAAGGATCTGCTGCTAACATCTTGATACCACAGCACACCTTCAAAAGTCTCTCTCTAAATATATATATATATGAGATGACGCACGAAATTCAGATGGAGGGCAGGAAGTGAAAAGCAGAACGGACGAGATGAAGGAAAGTCCGTACTGTACTTGTTAGAAACTATTACAAGAGATCGGTATAAACAGAAAATCACAACATATGTTGGACGTGATCTTTATGTTATGAAGAGGAGTGATTTTTCTACTGAATTGAAATTCTTGCCTGCCATCGAGGCGGTAGATGTAAGCAACTACCTTGTCCTCCAGACATCCTTATACTCCAGAAAATGAATGAAAGCATACAAAAGTATGGAGGCATACAACTGTTTTGTTAGTGGTTGGGTCAACGACCTCGGTACTATGGTGCTCCACAATGATTATCATTTGGTTTTCACTCGGCTGAGTGGCATTTCTTTTTTGTCCTCTCGATTAACCTAGCAACAGGCATTCAGCACTGCTGCACCTCTCAATGTTAGCATTACTGTTGTTTACTATACGTTATTCAGTTAACCCAGGTGTGGGCAAACTTTTTGACTAAAATTTGACAGAGGGTTCGGGCCAGGAACAGACGGATGGAGTGTTTGTGTGAACTAATATAAATGACATGTAAAAGCCATTACATGAAAGGATTTGGCCTTTAACAGGTAGCAAAGCATGAATATGCAAGGCTCATTGTACAAATTGTTTTCCAAATACATTAATTTCATAACACAGTAGAGAAACTCACGTTCAGTTTCAGTGGGAACAGTGTTGTTGATCTCCCTTTTTTGCCAGTGCATCAAAGTCTGGAGTTAGCTTTGTTGTGGCAATTCTCGGGATAGAGGCGAGGTCTTGGACAGTTAACTTGGATCTATGAGGGTGTTTGTTGATGTTCATGACGCTGAATGTCTGCTCACATACGTAGGTCGAGCCAACAACGTCAGCATCTCCTGTGCCATCTTCCGGAGGTTTGGAAACGTGGCTTCATTACGTGAAGCATAAAAGTCATTCAGTTTAAGAGAGTTGAACTTCTCCTTTAAGACGGAGTCAGACTGAAAATCGATCAGTTCCAATTGCAGCTCCTGTGGTGCTGTTTCAGGGTCTTGTGACACGGGACAGGACACCAGCTGAAGTGACTTTTCATTTTTTTCAAAATCAGAGAACCGATGGCAGAATTCTCTGTGCAGGTCGTCCAGTGATTTGCTGTATTTCTTCGTGTTTCGGGTCGCCTCTTTCTGCATGGCTAGTGTGGGGAAATGAGCAAAAGGTTTGTTTGAAATTTGTCTGGAGAATAAAGTCAGCTTGGATTTGAAGGCACTAACATTTGTGTACATGTCGTGCACAAACTGATCTTTCCCCTGTAGCTTCACGTTCAGCTCATTCATGTGTAAAAATATGTCCACAGCAAACGCAAAGTCACAAAGCCAGTTGTTGTCGCTTAGCTCAGGAAATTCGTCGGATTTCCCCATTAACTCCAAAAATGCGCTAATCTCCTCCTTGACCTCCCATACTCGTTGAAACACTTTGCCCAAACTTAACCAGCGGACACGAGGTGGTAAAGTAAGTCCTGGTGATCCGCATCAGTTTCCTCCAGGAACGTAATAAACTGACGATGCTGAAGTCCCCTTGCTCGTATAAAGTTAACAAGTTTTACGACTGCATTCACGACATGATTAAGTTGCAATATAGACTTACACAGAGATTCCTGATGAATGATGCAGTGAACGAAAATAACATCCTGGTCAGGGTTTTCCTCTTTCAATTTATCCTGGATTCTTTTCAACAGCCCAACGTTTTTTCCAGTTAAATTTGGCGATCCATCCGTGGTGACATTGGCAAGTTTACTCCAATGTTTACTCCATTCTTTCAAAAACTCGCCTTTGGAGAAAGGCTTGCTAGCCTTTGCTAATTTGAATGCCACCAATGACTCTTGAATCGCAGCTTGTCGGTGAAAATTTTTCAACCTCTGAGCCGTAGCCGCCCGTTCTTGCGTTGACTTCTTGCTAGCATAGTTGGCATGCTTCGTGGCAAAGTGATGGCTGATATTGTATTCTTTGAAAACCACAACAGTTTCTTGGCATATCAGGCATACAGCCGTTGATCAGACTTCAGTGAAAAAATATTTTGTTGTCCACTCCTTATTAAACACTCGGCACTCACTGTCCACTTTTCTTTTCTTTGGTCCGCTCATTTTTACAGAAGGGCTCAAAGGGCAAAGCAAAAAAGTGAAGTAGAATGTAATACACCACACTCCAACAAAGGTCAATGTGTCCCTCATCTATTGGGGGAACGCGGGCATTGCAGGGAAAAGGTAAAATGAATGAGGTTTAATAATATAATTTGGACAAGTTCGGCAGGCCAGATTAAAAAACCCAACGGGCTGTATATGGCCCGCGGGCCGTAGTTTGCCCGTGCCTAGGTTAACCACTCTCAAAGGTCCGCCAAAACACCACTAAAGGCATGGATCATCGCAAAACATATATATGTATGTTATTATATGTATGGAAAGCGATTTAAGAAGAACTGATGTGGGCTTATCTCTGCTCTAAATCCCTCTAGTCTTCTCTGTGATATATGCTGTGTTTTTGGGAATTGGAGTCAATTTTTGAATTACACTAAATGCAACACAATACATGGCTGCATCGTTTTTAAACGTGGGTCTGTTCTGCATCAAATGCAGTAGAAAGGTGTTGATATTAACCAGTGTTCAAATGGCAACATGGATGATCACTAGACTGCAAGTCTAGTTACACAACACTGAACATTTAATAAGTAAAACTGAACATATCAATTCCCAGAAGTCTATCAGTTTTTAAAAGTATACATTCTAGACACATGATAATACATCCACTGACAGAAAAAAACAAAGTATCCCTCACCAGAGCCTGGTATAAACACTCAGGGTTACACGACAGGCTATCAGAGTTGTGATGAGGGCTAATGTTAAAGTCTTCTGCTTCTTAATTCCAGGCAGTTGTGTTATAAAAGCCACTTCTATTAGAATCAAATTGACAATTTACAAACAGACAATAATTAGTGTCTCTATATTCAAACGTGGCTTAATTTGGGAATGGCATTAAATGCAGAGTGTAAAACAGAGATCAGACAAAATTGTGAAAATTACAGGCAGAGAACATCACTGGCTGTCACAGTGAAAATTAAAAGTCAGGCACTTTTACACCATGTTTATCAGCACATCTGTGTATCACCCTGCAAATCTGGGATGAACAGGGTATAATCTTTTATCTCTCTTTCTGTGACAGCAATTTGCTTGCACACACAAGTAATATCAACTAAATATTTCTATAGTTTATCAGTGATTTTGGATGTAATCTAGCATCATCATTCATTTAAATCAAGGCAAGAATTTCAGAAAGAACTGTGCAATTACCAGAATAAAACTTTAAATTGATCCTCAAAAAAGTAAGTCAGGTTTATTTACAAAACACATAATACAGCCTACACTTACTGAAGTAATGTGCATAGAATAAACAAAGAGAGAAATAAAAAATAACCTAAGAAAAGTAAGATCAACATGATACAATACTGTACACTACTGTACGGTGGCAAAAATACTCTCCCCTTGGTCATGTTAAAATGCAAGTGTGTCAAGGTTACACACAGTTAAAATGGGTAAAGATGCCACTTGCAAATTAGTGGCTTGTAGGCTGTACCTTTAAATTGTAGCTTTGCCCTTGGACCATCCAACAGATTCTGAGAGGAAGATTTTAAAGATCTTTGATTAAGAGAAAGCATGAGTAGAACAGCTAATATAATCCATTAAGAGCTTATACAAATAAATACACTTTAAATTGAACCCTATAATGGACTGGGAACCAATGAAAGTATTATAATGAATTGATCTCTCTCCTTTGTACCAGTGAGCAACCATGGCAGAAGTATTCTGCACTAACTCTAAACAGGGCAATAAGGACTGATTAATACCAGTACAGTGTACAGTGATTTGCAGTCAACACAGGAAAAAACAAGCAAACAAACAAATAAACAAAACAAAAAAAATCTAATGTATGTATGATTTTCTCCAAGTCATAAAAAGTGAGAAAAGATTTGAGCTTGGTGATGGTTCTAAGATAGAGCAGTTTGCCTTTGTGTTGATTTATCTGTGAAATCTGAGGTCTGGGTGAAAAATGATGCCAAGCCTTGCCGTATGCATTTTAAAAGTAGAGTGATAGTTCGCCAAGATTATTTAAAAAAGACGAATAACATGATCAGTGGGAATAAACAAAATTCTGACTTGCATTAGAGCCATCCATCTCTTAATGTCTATAAGACAATTGATAAGGGGCCTCAAAGAGCCCTATCCTGATCCTAATACAAGCCAATCCCAATTTACTATGCTCACACTCACCTGAACTATAATGCTCATGTTTCCTGTTTTCATTCAATGTACGCCTTCTGTTTAGTTCATTGTGAGATTTTGCCATTCTTCTCCTATTCAGAGCATTACTTCCTGACTATCTTTCAAGTTTTCACCATTTGTTTGTTTTCTATCAACCTGCCAACTGGGGTTGGTGGGCAAACATGTGTTTCCTTCAATACATATGAACCTAATCTCCACATCTTTTCAAACTGCTGCTCATGCTGCATGACCAGGCAGCATAACACACTTTGAGGAAAGTGCTACATACATCTGCATACATTACAATTGACTAGTGTCACTCTGATTGACAGGGGAGAGAGAGTATGCCATTCTTCCCACCAAGACAGCATAGCCAAGTTTGCTGTCTTGAGTCCCAGTCACAGATTGCTATGGTATCATTGAGAACAGAACACATGATCTCCCATCAATAGAACCTGTTAACCCAAATATTGTTCTAGATGATCAATAGGCAAATTAGGGTTCACAGTGTCAGAGGTTGACCTAAGATCCAATAACATGAGAATGGGACAATTTTCAATCAACGGAAAGAAGTATATAATTTGTGACCTTAATTCAGCCAGAATATGTACTGTGCTTGGCTCTAAAACCAAACTGAAGAATATAATACATCTCTTGACTGTAGACAACCTTTTCCAGATTTTTTCTTTTTGATAAATGGCTAATTTGACATTGGTTAATAACTACTCAAAACCTTATTGTCATGATTATATTATTACGAAGCATTTTCAACTAATAGGAGCAGTTCCAAGTCAAAGGCAGGAATTAATAACAGATGGATTAGAAGGGCCTGTTGCATGAAATGTGTCTTTTAATAGCTGCGAGGAAATGACATTAAGAAAGGAGGTCAGAGGCTTTCCACTCAGCTTTAGATCAGGGAATGTGAAACAGCTGCAAAGTGATTAAAATGTCAGCAAGGTTGATAAAAAGGAAAATCCAGGGCCAAAGGTAGAAGACAAGATGTAATGTGCTACCAAAATCTCTTTAAGAATCAGCGGACACATGATGTCTAAAACCAATATAAGGTTTGCATATTGATAGTGCTGGAAAAGATTTCACAATTCTGAAGCTAATATTTGAAAATTTCTCTTGGGGTTTTGACAGCCAAACAATAGTCAGCTAAATAGGTGTTAAAAATATCATGGCTTCCTTGTGATAATTTTTCCACTTGCTCAATAGCCTTATTGAACCATGTCTGGGCTTTGGATTTGGATCATCTAAATCTCATAGGAGCAATAGAATCAAGAATAGTTGGACAGGAGGAATACAATAAGGTGACTAAATCATCTACACAAACAGGTACCAAACCATAAACAGTTAAATCCTGAGAGCACTTAAATATACATCAGAGACGTAGTTAGGAATGGAAGAATCAAGTGAATTGATTGGGGTAGGGGCAGGGACGTGTCTTGTTAAAGCCGTACTAAAAATGACCAGCGTATAATCAAAAAAATAGCCTCCTCAGTTTCTCCAGTCCTTGCACATGGGAGGGATTATTAATATGCCGAACAAAATTAAATGAATCCAAAAGTTGCATAAAATTATTAACCTGAGGTTTATGGACAACAGACATGGATATTAAAATCACCCATGAGTAAAATTGGTACAATTGAGGCTAGAAGGTTAGATACATCTCTCTCTCTCTCTCTCTCTCTCTCTCTCTCTCTCTCTCTCTCTCTCTCTCTCTCTCTCTCTCTGCATGAGCTGCTGCATGTTACTGTGGGTAAATAAGTGTGTGAGAAAGTAGCAGCATCTTTGAATTATTTTCTTCTCATAGTTTCCTGTAGTAGTCTAAGATTTGTATAGCTTTAAAGACTGATTACCAGTGCTCTTTGTCAGCAAATGTCAGCAAATACTAAAGTAAATGGAATGAATACTGACAAATTCTGTGGTTTAAACTTTATTGCTCAAAGGCTTACTATAGTACTGTAGCTGATGAGTTACTCTGAAACCTGTCACAATAATTAGAGAAAGAAAGTCCAGGCTGGCCAAAAACAGAACAATGGCAAGTCGCCTGGATTTTAATGGCCTATCAGCAGAATTCCACAAAGGTTTCTGAAACTTGATTGGCCGGGACCAATATGATGCTTTGACCAAGTGGACTGATCTAGGGACCCTTTCATTGTGTTGTCAAAAAGCAGTAACATAAGGGCAATAATGTTAATTATTTTGATGCTAATACAAAAAAAGAGGCCTTAGATGTTGAAAGAATTGGCATCTTTTAATTCTGGTCTTTGTTTATTATCTAAAGCTTTGCCCAACAGCCTAAGGCAATGCATATAAATCATAGTCCATGAAGACCAACCTTTAATCTCCTTAAATAATCCATTTTTGATTATTTGTTTGTGGTAGAAAAGATAATACGATAATGTCTTTGGTAGAAAATACATTATCTTAACTGACAAAATGACTAGGCATTGTATTTCAGTCTTAATATCAAGAAACAGCTTTTGACAGAATAGATCACACATACATATTTAAAACCATGAAAATTTGTGAATTTCATCCATGGTTTCTTACATCTAAATGTTATATAAAATATACCACATGCTGGGTTTCCCTAAAAAGGCCATTTTCAGTCACCAGGGGTATTCGGAAGTACGTTCCTCTTTCAGGTGATATATGCCATAAGTATTGTGCCTTTGCTGGCCTCAATAAAGAAAGAACAAAATGTTTACTGCTCCTAATATTCCATAAGAAATACACAGAAACAAATAAGCTGTAGTAAATTGAACACTTTTTGCAGGAAAGACTGCAATAACTGGGGCAGATGCACACTTTTCCTTCTTGGAACTCCTCAGCTTCCACAACCCTGCAGAAAGCATGGTTATTTCATGTAGAAAAACTGGGAGGGTTTGGTAGATTATGTCATAGGGAAGCCCCAGAGATGGAAGGCGATCCTCCAACAACTTAATTACAGAGGGAGAACTCTTGCAATGAACCACCATGGGACTTTTCGCTTTAACAATCCCCCAGCTCTTCAGTGGAGGTTGCTCCATTGTGCAGTTGCCATTAATAGTCTGGTTTCTAAGTTTTACTGAATGGATTACATAATCCCCACTGATTCTGTTTTCTACTCTTTTTGGGAATGCTTTTGATTAACTACCTTATTTTCACTGCTTGATAAGATTGTTAGCAACCCTTTTTGTTTTCTAAAATACTGGTTGTAATGAGGTGTAGATGTATTCAGAGATATAGTAAGCCTGTTAGGACTAACCATATTAGCTATCCTAAAATTTTATTAGCGATGAAATGAGTAGAAAAATGTCAATATGCTGGCCCTGTTGAAGTCAATGGTAGAAGAGTGAGTAGTTACTGAATACACTAGCAACAGTCAGATAATGCGGAGCTATTATTAAAATGGTGCTTCCAAGAGGCACATGTCAGTGAATGAGTTTGAGAATTTAGTTTACAGTTGGTGATGTTTAATGAATACATAGTTCTTATGTTTTCATAAGTAAAAGTTCAAAGTCAAAATTGGTACAATTAAAGCAAGAAGGTTAGAGACAGTTTGTAGAGTTTACTGTAGGAGCTCTCCTTGGGTGTCTGGTGGACTAGTGGCTGGAATGTGGCGGGAACCAACCCCAGCTACTGAAGGATTGCATGAGTCACTGCACTGTCAGTGCCGGTCCTAAGCCCAGAAAATGGGGAGGGCTATGTCCGGAAGGGCATCCAATGTAAAACGTGCCAGAGTCAATATATGCAGATGGGTAATCTGCTGTGGTGACCCCGAGTGAGAGCAGCCGAAAGAGGGGAAAAATAAAAATTGTACGAGATCTCCTTCTTCTCCAGGCTGGAAGACCTGGCAGGCTATGCAGGAACGCAGTGTTTTTATGGTCCTGTTAAATAAGCCAAGAGAACGAGGGGAGACATCAGGTACAGAGACACTTCAGAAGTGCTCATGACTACTAAGACTTTTAACCTATCGTACTAACGAGTTATTCATCTCAGCCAAGACTGAGGCATGCTGGTTCTGTGACCTCCCCTGATTATGCCTCTCACATAGTGAAATAATTCTGATCTTCTCCACTTTTTAGGACTCCTGAGTCCTAAAGTCTCATTGAAGTTACTGAAGACCCAAGTTATAAGTTAGGAGTGCAATTAAAAAATATTACATTTCCAAAGTGTTCAGTTCCAAAATATATTTACATTTGTGGTACAAGTGTTGGTAATTATACGAAGGCATACAGTCTTCTCATGCATAGTTTCCTTTATTACAATAATTATTTTGATCTATCTTCAGGTTATAAACTTAACAATCAGCAGTAATTTTAGGGTGGGAAATGGAAGGAAGGATGGAAGTCAGAGGTTATAAAAGTCTAACCTTATTAGATACAGCAGCAAAACAAACATAACTGACCTGGAAATGGATAAGCAAAGAGTGGCAGCATGTAATAATGACACAGCGGGCCAGACAACAAAATCATTTCCTCTTCCCCAGTGCTTACAGAAAACAAGAAATAAACAATTCCGATTCTTTGTTGGAAAACTCAGTGTATTTGTCCAAAATTACTCACGAGCTTGAAATATGTAGGTTTATTGACACTGAAATTCGCTCCACAGTTGGAGGGTCATGTTGCCATTGTTTTTCATGTTGCTGGATGGACAGAGAACATAAATGGATATGCATACTGATGTTTATATGATATACAGAAAGATGATCAATATATGATCAATAAAGTCTATAAATATTTCAGTAGGAGAATTTTTCAAGGACAGTTTGGTAAGCATTGGAAAGCAGAGGCAAACCATGAGCAAACCTCAATCACTAGTGAATTAATGACTAGAGGAGATGCCTGTAGTGATTTTTTTTTTTCATTATTTCACTGTGACATGATGTTTTGTCAGTGTTTTGGCACTGTGACAAAGATAGCAATTAAAAGACCAAAATGTATTAGACAGGTTTTCAACAAATGACTTAACAATTGGGTTCCTGAGTGGAGTAACAGGAAATCATTCACCCAATCATCAGGAGATCACAAATGAATCCCAACAATGCCACAGCCACCCGTGGCCAAGAGTCCAAAACAGCTAGGCACTCTGGGTGGAAGGACAAAAAATTACTCTCTCCCTGTCAATCACAGTCACACTAACCAATTGCAGTTGTCACCCTCCCCATGTGATGGGGAGGAATAGCTATTGGGTTGGAAATGGAAAATGGCCAAATTAGGAAAAAATCAGAATGAAAAAAATGAATAAACAAATCAAACAAACAAACAAATAAATAAATAAATAATACATTTCCATTTGCACAATAGGCTATGAAGTTCAATGTATCATTCTGTCACCTTAATGTTATTTGTAAATGATGTAAACAAATCAAATTGTTGTTCTGGGTACTTTTAATAAAAGTGGTTAAAATTGTTCTAGAAAGCACTTCACCTCAATTTCCTTTCTCATTTGGTTTTGTGAATTAAAGTTACAGTTAAGATACCAAAAATAGCTAGTGTCTTGATTAACCTTTTCAAAGTGAATATACCCAAAAGGCCAGATTTGCAGACTCACCATCTGCAAGAATTACCCTGTGGGTCAGTAACAGAACCTGTGTTAAAGTCTCACTTACTAGCTGCACACGTTTTTGTTTTTTTTTTTAAAAAGCAGCAATTTCACTGAGCAGGAGCCGACAATTAGATCCACACAGACTAGGAATATGTTTTTGGATTCATATCTGCAAGTCATTGTGAACAGTGATTACTGACATTAAATGTGAACACTGTAATATTGTTAATTGTTAACTGTTTTGTGTAATGTTCAAATGATTTTCTGTTGACCCGGTCATCTTATAGAGTACAAGTTCCTTTTCAGCATTCATCCTCATTTATTCCTCATGCCACTGACATCCATTCATTTTTCAGTGGTTTATTTCCCTACAGTTTATGCAACATTCACCAACGTTGTCATTAAATTTAATTAAAGTTCACAAGAATACAGAATAGACTTATTTGTTTTTCAGCTTATCTGTAATCATGCCTTTTTAATCATCTCAAATATTATCAATTCTTCTTGTATTGTCAAGGTAGAGTTACCCCAAAATAGTAGAAAACGCATTGAAAAGTTTTATAGAGTTTGAATATACAGTATAGTTGTGAATATTCTTCTATTATTATTCATCCAAACTACTGACCCGAAGCAAATCAGTGCAATTTATATTGTGTTAGGATTTGCTTATATCCCTCCTTCAGTTAACCTTAAATATAAATTGCTGATTTAGCTTTAGAAAATGAATTTCATTTTAGAAAAGTCTGATTTAGGGATATTCTACTCTTAAACAAGCCACATGACTACTAACACCACTCCTTCTTCTTTCATGTATATAATGTTACAAATGTTTACACTGCCCTTGTTCTTACATACTATGCTGTTGTAAAGGGCTTTGGCAAAACAATACAATTTTTTCCAAACTCAAAAGTTTCCACACTTTGTAGTGGTATAGAATCATAATAAACTTAAATGTATACAATTTTAGCATTTACTGTGACAGAAAGGTTAATTAGTCAAAAAAGCAGATGTTTGTTGGTTGTTTACGTATTAGTCCCCCAGGTCGTTTCTTGATAGAACAACCTTTACTTGCATTTATTGCTGCGAGTCTTCTGGCATATGTCTCAATCAGCTTTGCACATCTGGATCATGATATTTTTGTCCATTCCCCTTAGTAGTCTTATTCAATTCTCATTTGGACTGTGGTCTGGGTTTTAACTGGGCCATTCTAAGACAATCAGGTTCTTGGTTTTGAACCACTCTAGTGTAGCTTTGGCAGTACACAATGGGCCTTTGTCCTGTTAGAGGGTGAACATTTACCCCGTGTCTTCCCCGTGACTGTAATAGGTTTTCTTCTAGGATTGACATGTATATGTTTCTATCCATCTTGTCCTCAACCCTGACCAGTTTCTCAGTGCTTGCTGATGAGAAGCACCATAGCATGATCCTTCACTGTGGGGATGGTGTTGTCAGTGTGATGAGCATTGGTGGGATTCTGGCAAGAGGCACATGGCCAAGAAGTTTAATTTCAAAATAAGAACAGAGAACCCTTTGCTATACTCACATGTTTTTGTTTTTTTTTTCTGTCTTCTTGCAGCTTTTTCATAAAGCCCATTTTGTAGAGTGTTCGGGCTATTGTTGTTGTCCTGTAACATCTAATGGCAACTGCTTGCACCAGAACTAATGCTCCAATATTATAGCCTTTGTTTTTTTTTTTTTTTGTTTTTTTTTTACATCCAAGAACGTGGCGCACACAGTTGCTGCGGCTCACGGCTCTCCTTTCCAGTGCTCTCTTTCGTTGTTTTTGTATTATTTCTTTATTATTTGTTTGAGCATTATCGGTTCCACAAACATCCGCTATACAAGTCAGAACCTTATGGATATTGGGGACCAACACCGCATACCTATTACGAGAATGTTTCATCACACGCACAACATCCCAGACGACATAGCGAGATTGCCGGGTCTCCGTGGATTGTTGTCGGGTTCAGGAGGCGGCGCAGACGGAGGAGGGAGAGGAAGCAAAAGCGGGGATGCAGGTCCGGTATTATGCTAAGGCTAAGAAAACAACCACACAAGCCACCTTTACAGAGCCTGTTTCTCTCCAATGCCAGATCCCTAGTGAATAAAATCGACAACTTGGAATTACAACTAGCTGGAAATCGCTACGTTCGTGACTGCTGTGTTTTGATTATTACTGAAACCTGGCTTCATCCAAGGATACCCGATGCTAGCATGCAGCTAGCAGGTCGTACTATGCTTCGCTGGGACAGGACTGAGGACTCCGGTAAGAGCGGGGGGCGCTCTGTATGTATGTGCATGAGAATTGGTGTAACAACGGAACAATGGTAGACAAACATTGTTCCCCTGACCTCGAGTACATGTCCTTAAGATGTCGGCCCTTTTTTCTACCGAGAAAGCTAACAGTGGTGATTATCATGGCTGTGTATATTCCACCCGACGCCAATGTGAACACGGCGCTCTCTCTCCTGTTGAACACCATAAACGAGCAGCAGAGGGCTTACCCCGACGGTGTTCACATAATTGCAGGAGACTTTAATAAGGCGAACTTGAAGACTGTACTCCCGAAATTCTATCAACATATTAAGTGTTTTACTAGAGGGGAGAAACTCTGGATCATGTTTACTCCAACATTAAGCACGCGTATAGAGCCATACCTCTCCCCCACCTCGGCCAATCAGACCACCTCTCCCTCCTGCTCTCCCCTGCCTACACCCCCCTCAGACGCAGTGTCAAGACCACTATAAAGACTGTTACCACCTGGCCTGATGATGCATTCTGCAAACTACAGGACTGCTTCGAACAGACAGACTGGGATTTGTTTGAACATCAAGAGCTAGAAACATTAACAGGAACGGTACTGGACTACATCAGGTTCTGTATCGGAAATGTGACTGTGGGAAAAAACATCCGGGTTTTCCAAAACCAGAAACCATGGATGACCAAACAGGTCCGCACACTACTCAAAGCCCGCGACACTGCCTTCAGGTCTGGTAATAGAGCTCTGTACAGAGCTGCCCGTGCCAACCTGAAAGATGGTATTAAGGAAGCTAAGGCGGCCTATAAGAGGAGCATAGAGTCCCACCTGTCCAGCAAAAATAAATGGGAGGTGTGGCAGGGCATACAGAACATCACGAACTACAGAGGCCGTGAGGCGACAACAGGAGACCTGAGTGCGATTCTGGCAGAAGAGCTAAATTGCTTCTTTGCTCGCTTTGAAACATCACAACAACAGCACTCATCTGCTCCAGCCCCACCTCCACTCTCATCTGGCCCCCGTACCAGTCCAGCCCTGCCTCCATCCCCTTCTGGTTCCTGCACCACTCTACTTACTGTGAGGGAACACGATGTTAGACGGATGTTTCTGGCAGTGAACCCCAGGAAGGCTGCTGGCCCAGACGGTGTACCTGGTAACGTGCTCAGATCATGTGCCCACCAGCTTGCCCACATCTTTACCAGAATTTTCAATCTCTCCCTGGCCCAAGCAGTCATCCCGTCCTGCCTAAAATCAGCCACAATCATTCCAGTGCCAAAGAAGTCACCCACCACTAGCCTGAATGATTATCGTCCTGTAGCCCTCACTCCAGTTATCATGAAGTGCTTTGAGAGATTGGTTCTTCAGCACATCAAGGACTACCTCCCCCCAGATTTCGATCCTTTTCAATTTGCTTATCGTGCAAACAGATCCACAGAGGATGCTATCGCCGTAGCTGTCCACTACATGTTGAGACATCTAGAGCAGCAACAGAGCTACGTCCGGATGCTTTTTGTGGATTACAGTTCGGCTTTTAATACAATAATTCCGGACATTCTCGTCACCAAATTGGTCACCCTTGGCCTCCCCCGCCTCACGTGTGCCTGGATAAAGGACTTTCTCACCAACCGGTCCCAGACAGTGAGACTCGGACCCCACCTTTCCTCCACTCGCACGTTGAGCACAGGTTCTCCACAGGGCTGTGTGTTGAGCCCCCTCCTGTACTGTCTCTACACATATGACTGTAGACCAGTCTACAACAATAATCTTATCATCAAGTTTGCTGATGACACCACAGTGGTCGGACTTATCTCAAAAGGAGAGGAGGCAGCCTATAGAGAGGAAGTCCTAAACTTGGCAGCCTGGTGTTCAAAGAACAATCTGACTCTAAACACCAAGAAAACCAAGGAACTTATTGTAGACTTCAGAAAACACAACACGGAGCTGGCCCCCCTCTTCATTAATGGTGAGTGTGTGGAGAAGGTCCACACCGTCTGGTTTCTTGGCGTCCTTATCTCTGCAAACATCTCCTGGACGGACACCATCACAGCGGTTATCAAGAAGGCTCAAACGCGGCTACACTTCCTGAGGGTTCTCAGGAAGTACAATCTGAACTCCAATTTGCTGCTGATCTTCTACCGCTCGTCCGTCGAGAGCCTGCTGACATACTGTATCACGGTGTGGTACGGTAGCTGCACCGCAGCAGACAGGGAGAGGCTTCAGAGAGTAGTAAGAGCAGCACAGAAGATCATTGGCTGCCCTCTCCCCTCCCTGATGGATATTTACACTTCCCGTTGCCTCAGCAGAGGAAAAACCATCATTAAGGACAGTTCTCACCCTGGTTTTGATCTGTTCAATCTGTTGCCCTCAGGGAGACATTACAGGTGCATCAAAACAAGGACTAGTAGATTTAGGAATAGTTTCTTCCCGAAAGCTATTACCATGATAAACAAACACATGTACTGAGTCCACAGCATATGTATATAGTGTCTCAAAACTGTGCATTTCATAGTACCTCCCCCATCCACCCCAATATCTATCTTGCATATCTATCTTGCATATCTTGTATATCTTGTTTATTTATTTTGTTTATTTATCTTGTTTATTTATCTGTGTATTATCTGTTTATTCTTCTTGTGTATTGAATGTACATGTTTGCACGGAACAAAAAGGAGTGGCTCTTAATTTCATTGTACATATGTATAGTGACAATAAAAGGCATTCATTCATCATCTATTTTGTGTAGATTCATGAAGTATAATCCATTTTAGTCCATTTCAGGTCCAGGTTTCAGCACTACAAAATGTGGAAACATTCACAGGGAGGAATAATTATGCAAGGCACTGTATATATATATATACACACACACACACACACACACACACACACACACACACACACATATATATATATATATATATATATATATATATATATATATATATATATATATATATATATATATATATATATATATATTTGCTGATATTGATAACAGCAATTTAGAAGCTTCATTAATCTCCATTGTCTCTAAAATATGCAGGAAATTATTAAATTATTTCATTTGCACAATACTTTTGTATTAACTTTTTGTTCTGCCCCAAATGATATCCTTGATGTTATCAGTTGATATGTGGATTCTTTTTTTATGGCACATGAAATGGAGAGGGGAGGCAAAATTAATTTGAAACTTTTTAATACGTAAAAGATAAAGCAAATTGTCTGATGATGTGTATAGATATACATAGTCTTAAACGCAACAGAGAGAACTTAAAAGAAAATCAGACAAAGAAAAGTGAGAGGAAAGAAAGGGTAGAAAAAAGCGAAGGAGATAATGATACTGGGGGGAGATCTTTTATGGGAACGGCCAGATAAAAATAATCCCCCACTGAAATGTGGTGAAAGAGTCACCGGGGCTTTGGAAGGAGCTTCATGCTGCAGGAACGGCCATATTCTCTCAAAAGGTATTATTTATCTGCCTTTATGTGGCAGATGCAGCAGCAGAGTGGCCTCAAAGCAAAGCTCGGATCTCAGTGTGTAGACCTCCTGACAGGAGAACTGCTCTCCCACTGCCAGTAACACTATTCATTCCAACATTTTACAAGAAAACAACAGCAAAATATTTGCTACATCCAGTATATACACCGATATGCTTGATGTTCAGTGGCATATGAATACGTTAATTTGCCAAACGTTTAAAAAGGCTTTGTTTTCACATGAAAACCTTTGATACTGTATATAGTATAAGCTAATGACATGCAAGACTCCAGTCATAACATTTCAGACAAACATTAACAAAAAGATTTAAACCCCCAAGATGTTTTGGAGGTGTTTGAAAACTTAACGATGCTTTTTGGGCTTGTGCTCAGTGGGAAGTCCTGTAACTGCACATCAAAATTGCCTGTTAAAAAAGCTCTGAACAACAAGAATGTGCAATTTTGTGTACTTGACAAAACAAATTAAGTCTATATGTACCATTAATGCCCTGCAAAGAAGCAATTACTTATTCAGTCCTCGAGTCTCTAGTCATTGGGGGGGGGGGTTAGTTTCTGGAGCCCTGACTAAAGTGCTATGAAGGACCCCATTCAGAGTGCATTATAGGCCTAACAGCTGGCCCTGCCACTGAATTATTAACTCTGAGGCATGTGATCTGACCATAGGAATCCTTACACACAGGTCTAACCTGGTTATCTGGAGCTGTGAATCACTCGCAGTCTTCGGTAGAGACAAAGGTATGATGAAGATACAAAAATGAAGGTAATTGTGACTTAAGGAATAAACCATGATGGTGTGTGACGAGGTGGTGTGATACAGCTTAAAGTGAACTTGACCCTTATGTACGTCATCCGCCATACTATAGAAGTCTCTGTGAATAAGCAGGAAGTATAGAAATGAACACATTAATATAAATCTCTATTAGGCCTTGTAACCAAAAAATTACCATCAGAGCCGTGCTATTATATAAAATTAATCAACACCTTCAGACTAATCAGACTGGAGAATTCAACAGCACTGTGGTATAATGTGATTTTAAATTTTATTTGCTGACACGACCTCAACATACAAGATAATATATATTTTTTGGTAAATAATAGGTAACATTAATTTCATGCCAAGACACTGAGCTGGTTCAGGAGTAAAACTCATAATACGGGTATTCCTACCATGATGCACATTTACAGAACGCATTTTCAGCCTGACATTGCAATTTGTGTGAAGGGCAAGAAGGAGACAGGTGTTATCTTTCTAACACACAACTACAGAGGGATTTGAGGAGAAGAGGGAGAGAGAATGAAAATACGATGGGCGGTTTTCCTGTGTGCAGGCCAGCATGCCGGCTCTCCAATGCCCAGTAAATTATTATCCAGTCAAGCAGAAAGGAGGAGCGGGATTTGGACTCGAGCATCACCTGTCTCTGCCTATATCCCCAAAGCCAGGCATAAATGAAGTGGACAACTGCCTGTTTATTCTCCTTGCACCAGCACTCATGGCGAGGTCAACGGGCGACAACATTCCGCTTTTATTGAACCTTTTCTGCTGAGCCCTTCGCTTGCTCCATGGATTAATCAGAAGTCCTCATACAAACACACCACTTTTATTCTGCAAGAACAGTGAGCTTTCCTCTCACTGGAACGCATATAGCCAATCACTCAGCACTATGCAGTTTATGCTCTCTCACAGCTCTACTTCTGAGTTACGAAGGAATAATTTCCAAATAAATGAAAGCACAGGGTTCAATTTATTGAGTAAACCAGGGCAGACAAACCAAAAGGGCAAGGCAATAATCAAAACCACAAAACAGGCAATGAGTCAAGCGATCTATAAATGTGCTGACGAAGGCAGAGACAGAATCTAGGATACGCAAAGGTGCAAAGCACTGAGAAATTATACCTAAGTGAAAGTATAGAGAATGTGTCAAAATCGTACTCAATTAAAAGTGAAAAGATGTGAAAAGCGAAAAGATTTCCAAAAGATGAAAAAGTGAGAAGCCAAAATATGTACTCATATGACAGTAAAAATGTTGCTACTTTTAAATGTACTTAAGTACTAAAAAGTAAATGTTTTTAATGGATGAATTTATGTTAATTAGCCAATTATGCTAGCTACTGGAATTGATGCTAGTCTAACCTGGTATTGGCAAACAAAACAAGCTAACCATTAAATCTAACCAATTAATGTAAGCAAATTCGTGAAACTTTTCTCAGAATGCCTTCTATAGGTCTATGGAGACATCTCATTTTATACGCGTCTTTGCTTACTCAAGCATATTTAAACATTTTACTGAGCTAGGGACAGGGGCAGCCACCCGCAAGTATTGGGGATTATCCACATTCAGACACAAAAAGATAGCATTACATGGTCAGTACATCAATCTGGCACGATTCTTGTTTCATTTCTTTAATTTGACTGAATAATAATAATAATAATAATAATAATAATAATAATAATACAGTTCCAGCTTTTTATGGAAAGTTAATTACTATATTGTTTATCTAACACCGTAGATTTTATTAAATCATTTATTATTAATGACCTAATTTTAAATACACCCATCTTAAAATTGAACCAAGAAATAGTTATAAGTGAAATGAGAACTGTTTAAAACTGTGTTAGACATTATTTTATATTTTATTGTATCTAGAGAAATTGTAATGAGTACAAAATATTTATCACACTACTTAGGCACTACGTAGCACACTAGATATTCATATTTTAATGTTAATAAATGTATGCGAGTCTTTTTATCTATAGGCTTAAAGAGGTTTGTCCTCCAAGTTTGCTTGAGTTTAACTTTTGACTTTACTTCCACATAGTTTACTTATTTAATTCTTATTCTGTATTATTAGTTTGATCTGCAGGTGCTCAAAAACTTTTGACTGGCAGTGTATGACCATTTTCTACACTGTAAATGACTGTAATTTAATGGTTTGCCACTGGTGCCCCTGCTGCCTGTATTTTAACAGTGTAGAAATATAGTTTATATTTTATGACCCTCAGCCCAGGTAGTAATCTGGCAAAAAATAGCTTGAGTTACAATGTACATGGTGTCCCAAAAGTCTCATTACATAGGGGACCGTGTACACCAGCAACATGTCAGTTGTGTCTTCGTCAGTTGATGTTCGCGGATGTCCACTTCTCAGTTGGTCTACAACACTTCCAGTATTTTTGAATTTGTGAATAAGTTTGGAACAATGTCATGTGTGATGTGCTCGCCATGTTGCCTGTTAAAAGTCCATTGTAAACTTGCGACAGCTTCCTGATCCAGCCATGAGAGTGATTCCAATACCTTTTTCTTTTGTCTAAGGCGTTCTTAAAGGTTATCTGAAAAAGAAAAACTCAGTATGAATTAAATTAAACATTTTGCTAAAAAGTGTTAATTTCCCCTATGTATGGAGACTTCTGGGACACCTTGTATTATTTGATATCCAATCAAATCAACTACTCTCATTCCATTTAAAAAAGCAAGCCAGCAGCTTAGTATAGCTACATTTTCGTTGTTATATACGAATAGATTTCCCTTGTATTTAATTTATGTTAGACAACTTATTGATTTTTTTTTATTACATGATGTTCTGTGCGTACTAACTCATCAAATTTCTGCACAAAAATAGACCCTGATGACTCATATCCCTCTGTAGAGCGATATTAGTCTACGCATGCTTGTAAAGACATCTGAACATCTGAGTCAAACCTTTTGTGAAAATGAGTGGTTAGAAATATTTTGATGAATACCATGAGTTGTTGGTGAAACTTCTTCTGGAGATAATAACATCACTGAGACACTTTCTGTACTATCTAACAAGGTTGGGAATTATTATTATTATTATTATTATTATTATTATTATTATTATTATTATTATTATTTTTATTTTTATTTCATTTTACATGGTGCCTTATGTATTTGTGCATTTTTACATCCATCAGCTTGTGTAGGTCTGCTTGTGCAGTGTGTATTAAAAGCTCTTTGGTTTTCCCCAAGCCATATATATATATATATATATATATATATATATATATATATATATATATATATATATATATATATATATATATATATATATATATATATATATATATATATATACACTCACACACACACACACACACACACACACACATTTATGTTTTTTTTAAACGAACATGTCAATGTAATATTTTTGACAGATAAAAATACTATTTTGGTCAAAACCAAATGTTTCATTGTTTTGGCAGTTTTCTAGATTAGAGCAGAATTGTTACTAATAAAAGCTATGAAAATCCAATGTCAGAGATTGCAAACACAAAAACATGCAGACATATAAAATTCAGTTGAGAATTCTATAAACGCCTACAATAACAGATATTTGTAAAGAATTTGTCAAGCCAGTAAACAAGGTTCATTTTTAATCTCCAAACCCTTTTTTTTTTAGCTCCTGTCAAAATTCAGACTCAAGTATGACACTCTGGCTAAACCTTAATGAATAATACATCAGTTATTAAAATGTGTGGCTGTTATAATGAACACCACTTCTCTACAGTGTCTACCCACACACTTGTGTGTATGACTTAATAACAAACACAATTTGCTGCCTGCTAAAGTGGAGTCATTTGTACTTCAAAGGCTGGGATATTGTGTTAACTGGCACCGAATAATTTATGTAGTGATACATGAAGAAAGTTGTACATCCATCTTCACAAACAGTATATTACTGTGCTCTTTTGAAATATCGTAAATGATCTGTGCAAATACTGTCTTTTCAGTGGTGAGAACTAATACAGCTTTACCACCTTATTACATTTATAATAGTGTAAAGATAAAAGACATTGCATATTTCCATTACAATAGATCTCATTAAAAAGCTGAAAAGTTATAATGGTTAAGGACAATCTGGACGAAACATTTGTTGTAATAGACATGAGCACTGAATTAATGCGCTTAGTGAAATAAAACAATTGTAATCTTTACAGTATTGATACATATGAGATTAGGGTTATGCATTAATAAGATGTTGTGTTCATAATGCTATGTGTCACCAGTAGTAAGGCTTATTTCAGAAAGCCAAATTTCCTCTATGGTATAGTGGGCAGTTGTAGCTCAGTGGTTAAGATGTTTGGCTACTGAGCAAAAGGTTGTGAGTTCCAACCCCAGCACCGCCAAGCCATCACTGATGGGCCCTTGAGCAAGGCCCTTAACCCTCAACTGCTCAGTATTATAGATCAAATAAAGTTGCACTGGATAAGTGCGTCTGCCAAATGCAGTCAATGTAAATAACACCCATGTCAAGTGACAGAGTTTTGATTTGGACTATATAAACAATCTGGATGTTAATTCAACACTAGGGATTTTACTGTGTGTTGATAAAAATGTTAAAAGAAAGAAAGAAAATAGTTGTCATTGAACTCACTTTACATAAAGGCCAGAGAAAATATCATAACTTGCATTCTTGTTACAGTGTCATGACTGTCATTGGCAAAATGGTAACAGTTATGCAACAGGTTTGTAATTTTAGAATAATTTCACCACAGAGTTCAGGAGCTACTGTAGAGCATCTTTTGGAAATGGCGATCCTTGCCCTATTATGTTCACCTACAGTGTATTTAGCTCTTGGTTAGGTTGCCTTCTTATATACAGTACTCTGTGTATCATTCTTGTAAAATCTTAACATTCCTGTTCCTCATTTCTGATTATGGCTCACCCTGTATGGTCTTTTATGACCTTATTGAGTGTATGCACTTGCACCCTGCCACACTCTATACACTCCGCTTGTTACACTTCAGTTCATCACCATTGTGTGAAGTATGCAAAGAATTAGTTGACTTGAGTGTTAAGTAAGCAACACTAAAGCTGACTGAAGCAATATTTGTGCCAGGTGGTGTCTGTTGGAATAAGCTTTTATAAATGTTTATGTACCTTAATGTCAATTATAATTACGGGATTATGTTGTTGCCCAGTAGAGGTACGACATAAGCAAATAATTTCCCTGAAATAAAATCACTTTAAATTCTTATTTTAGTACAATCTTTGCTTCTGTTTCTGCTTGTTGAATTCCTTCCATTTAATTTGAAATTAAACACATCAATACATTACATATTGGGTTGCATCTACAGTACATGACTAGCAAACGGATTTCCTATGACCTTAAACAGGCACAAATCATGAACAGTTTTAATACTATGCTAATAGTAATCCATCATCATTAACCCACAGGGCAGGAGCTCTCACTCCTCTTCTCAAACGCCTTCCCACTTTGAACAAATTTCTATTGCTACATTCATCTCATGGCTGCAACATCACATCAAAAACATTCAAAAACAAGTTGTTTTTCAGGCTTAATAGGTCTAATAGCTAAGTATCCAATCGGGAAGGACATCTGTGCAATGTACAAACATATGATTCATCAGTAAAACTCCCTCTTAACTCTCAAAGATTTTCTCTTATAAACCAGTTTCTGTTCCTGGAAGTCTAGGTCCTTGTTTCTGCCTTTTAGCACTCTTAAGCCTAATGAAGAGTTTCAGTCTACCATTAAATGCTTAATGGTTCATTCTCGCTGCTATGCAGTTCATGAGTGGTGATAGTTAGAAAGCACTACCAATCACCCCCCCCCCCCCCCACCCCCAAGCTTACATTTCAGCTTCACAAAATTATCTACAAAGAGCCCACAAGGACAGTGAGACTGAGACTCTGGTTTATTAAAGATATAACTTAAACCATTTTAAGTGCAGCACACAGGACAGGGTCTATGCAAATAGATTTATTTTGCACTCTCAGTGTAATTTACTAAGCCTGAAGGTCACTTCGGAGTCAGTGGCTGTGTGAGCAAATGAATTCCATTTATGTGCAACCCCCCAGACAAGATAAAATCATGTTTTTCAAACTATGACTTAATATTGGTGTAATGGTGGTTTAAGATATTGGCCACATCTTTGCAGTATTTGCCTAAAGGACACACAATTATGTCTATGCTGTTTCATTTAGCATTCATATTGTATTTTGTGTGTGTTGTGGTATAAATTTTCTTGCCTTTACATTGGACACACAATTTGACAATTTTACTTTTCTAGCAGTCTTTTTGAGATCGGGTCTCCTCACTGCTATCAAAAACTAAAGTGAGTGTGTGGATTAAACGCCTCCTCTCTCAGCATAAATAAATGCACATACTGTACCTATATAAAATCATCTATTCAATCAATAATTTCAGTTCATAGCATACAAAAAAAAATGAAGAGATTTACAAACCACACTATAAGGAAGAGAAATGCCTGTAATAACTGCTTTTCACACTCTTATTTTAGTAATAGTTAATTATATTGCATCAAGATATCAATCAAAAGCAGTAAAAAGAGCAATATTTCTTTATGCAAGGTTCTACTAGGTTTATTGTTGAATATTGAACAGTATTTAATTAAAATGTCCTGCTTTTTTTATCATTGACATAATGAAAATAGATGTAGAAGGTAGAATATGATGAGTTATTTTGGCTTACTGATGAACTGAGTTAACTTTGAGTTCAGATTAAGCTGACTCACAGAAAAGAAAACTAATTCTCATCACAATAGACCAATAGTAATTCTGGGATAATTATATACTGTAATTGTGACATTATATACATAATTATAACTGTAATTTGTCATCATTCTGAACTGAATTGTGAATAAATACAACTCTCAACTCCAGGGTCCCTCATTTGATGCTAAGCTCGGGTTACTGTCTGTGCAGAGTTTTACATGTTCTCACAGTGGCCTTGTGGGTTTTATCTGGGTTCTCCAGTTTACTGCCTTCTCCAAAAACATGCATGTAGGTGGAATAGAGACTCTAAATAGACTTAAATGTGTGTGTGAATGGGTTGGTATCCTATTAAGAGTGTTTTCCTGCCTTGTGCCCAGTGTTCCCAGGATAGGCAATGGATCCACCTTAACCCTGACCAGGATATGGTGGTCAAAGTTGATGAAAATAAACACAAATAAGTAGCTTGGTGCCCACCCCCGTTCCCAGTTTCCTTGGACTACCCCATAGAGCAAATACAGTTCTTTTTTTGTAAATTCTCCATAACACATCCACTAAATACACACGCACTTTATCAAATTACACGCTCAGAGACAAGCAAGAAGTCATCTCGAGACATTATATGGATCGTGACTTTAGTGTGTAAAGTAGCAGTCAGCGCTTGGTTGACCAAAATAAGAGCTCTAATGGATACTACAATATGACATGGCCTCAGGCCATATCCGCTTGGCTTAGTCGTCTTCCTCCATGTGGGAGCTCAAAATGATTTGCTGGAACAAATAAGGGAAAGGATACTGGCAGGAAAAAAAACGAGTTTGGACGAACAAGCTTGTAACTACCCACTACTCGGCCCTTCCAATCTGTTCGAGTTACTTTAATGTGCAATATCAGTCTGTGGGTTTCTCCTTTCAAAGTGGTAACACAGTACACTGTCTCTAATTAACTTCAGACAAATATCAGTCCACACACACTCACTCACACACATACACACACACACAGCACGCACAATAATTCTAAGCAATGTGCCAGAGCCTGAGGATTGCAGACGGTGAGGCGGATCGATGGAAGACAAACAGCTGTTGGACACCGCGATTCCATTACCTCCCTATGGTGGATCAAAACATTGCCTGTGCCAGCAGTAAGCAAACCTGGCTAAACTATGAGCATTGGGGCAGTTGAAGATGAGCCACACTGCTGTGATAACTCCATCATGCCTTGAGGCCAGATGAGGGCGGACTTGCAGTGAGAGTTGAAACCAGAGAACACCCCTGCATGCCGTTAGCTCTATTCAGTAGGCAATGAAGCGTCGCTGTCATATGGCTATAGCAGTACAATGCCTGCTCTCGCAATTCATATTTATTCCACCAGCAGCATACATGTATTCTTATACTGTACAAATAGATGAATGATTAGATGAATGTTTTTTTTTTGCCTCCATATGCTGTCTTTCACTTTGTCTGTGTGCTGTGTATGGAGGTGTGTTTTGTTTGACAGACAGACAGACAGTTTTGTAGGAATTCAGGCATTTACTCTGGCATAAAGAACGTTTCTTGTTCTCTCAACTTTTCCACTCTTTGGAGCTTTGATTCCTCTAAGACAGAATTTTAAAACATTATCCAAAACAAGAAAATACAGAGTCATGAGCGTTATCTCTACTGCTAATGGCTTTCATTGTTAACAACAATTCCTTTTTCATTTGTTTGGTTTTTTACTGCGTCTTTCTGCAATCAACACATTTGGGGGCTATTTACTAACACTGATTTGTATTTGAACTATCCTCATTATCTGTACCTTCAACAATATCAGTCTAAAAGAAAAGCAACTAACATTCTAACTAAAATAAAAAGTACTGGAATGGTAAGAAATTCAATTTGAATATTATTTTTCTTTCCACATTTATTTCTGTGATAAATAAATCAATGTTGGTATCAAAAAGTCATTTTTATTCTTTCGATGTCTTCTTAGTCTTCTTTCTGTTTGAGGTGTAAGCTCTGTGTGTCCATATACTTTTGGAACACAAAAAAAGCTAATAAAAGCCAATGCTTTATCCATGATATACACTCCAGTGATGAGCTGTATTAAGTCCACTGTCTGAAATATCTTTAAACAATAATAATATTTCACCCTGACAAGCATGTCATTTTTTGGGGAGAGAGAGATAAATACACACATAAAAACAATGAAATGTCATTTGAGGGATGAATTCAATATATACACAGTGCTTTCTGTTGGTAACTGGCTGCACCAGAGCAAATTTAATGGTTTCACAGCAACACAGCTGAATATACGATCTCAACTTTTATATTTTATTAGTACAAAATGCTGTAAACTATATTGATTTTTCCCTCCATTTCAATATTAAGGGCTATGGTGTACAGGGGTGGGGGTGATAATTACAGAGTGCAAAGCACTGCAAATGTGACATTTAATCACTCTTGCCACACCTTTGCGCAACTCACAGCAGGCAGCTCTTACAGGGCTTCACAGTTTCTGGTGCTGTCACTATGTGCTGTGTGAGAATTTTAGATCCCACTTTGAATTAATTGTACAATAAAAAAACACATAAACAAACAAACAAACAAATAAATAAACAGTATTATTATTATTATTATTATTATTATTATTATTATTATTATTATTATTATGTCACATTCATGCAGGAGGTAAATTAAGTATTGCTGAATTCCAAGCAATGACTACAGTCCAATCCCCACAAATTTTATTGTTTAAATTTATACTGTATATGAGGTAAAATACACAAAATATTTCAAGGCCTTCTCACACAAAGCATATTAATAATATATTTGAGGACATTTGCAGTTATACCTGCAATACAGGCATGAGCTCTGTCCTTATGCTTATTAAAGCAAGAGAATAGTCTGTAAATCAAACTGCTAATTATTGCATCTGCCGGTAAGTCTTCTCACCAGCCACAATGTTGCATTAAACTGTTAAATCTCATTAAAAATCTTTGAGAAAAAGATTATTGTGCCAATGGACAATAAATACCATATAATATGTTCTTAAACTGCTGTGAGTTGCACTGATAATGAGGCAACGGTTTCACGGTCAGTACTGTGTCAGGGTTTCATGCTGGAATTGCTGAGAAATACGTAGGTATTTATCCTACTTCACCTCATCTCATCCCAACTTTAGGCATGAAAGGATAGACAGAATGTAACACAATGAATATAGTAAATATTTAAAATGTATCTTTTTGTTCTTACTGAACAAATAAGGCATTTTGTTCTCTCCGTTAATAGGAAGCTAGTGATTGATGGTTGGACTTATACTTGCTGTGGAATTTGAATGTACTCAGTTTTTATGCCGAGTTTGACTAAAGGTTGGAACTCGGAATTTCCGACCTCCGACTAGGAAAAACCAAACAAAACCAAAAAATCAACTTAGAATTCCCACTCAGAAAGTTGGGAACGTCTCCTCAACTCTACCATTTTACAGTTCTCGATAACATTTTACAGTTCACTGTTTTAAGGAGATAATATACATCAGTCATACGTACGTTGCTCACGGCTGGCACGATTATTGCTAACAAAAAATAAACATGGAGGTGTCCATGTTTGCTTCCCCACTGATTGCTAGTTAATGGACAGCTAGTTGCATGTAATGTCAAACTATATCTGCATCAAAATGTGCATGTCATCCATCGCTGTGCCTTTTAGCAATCAAGACATGATAGTTTTGTTCTCTACCATGGATTTTAGCTAGCTAGCAAGGATTAGCAGGCTAGATTACTAACATTACCCTTCAAGATGTGTATAGAGATCCACAGGGATTCACCTCACAGTGGTGGTGAGCATTGTAGCTAACAATAGGTTATTAGTTCATTCTGGTGGATATGTGCTGTTTATAAATATTGCAGGATATGACTAGTTGGTGACGCCGTAACATTGCTGCTGGATCAGAGGCAACATAAGATCTAACCAACAAGCTCTTGTTGAAAGTAAAAGACTTATATTCTGTAACTGTGACAGTCAGGTTAATCCCAGTTACAAAACAAAACAAAACCATAGAAACCCTCATAGAATTTGTAATGGTTTTAATGGTTATAATGGGAATTGTATTGGTTTTTACTGGTGATTAGTTGCCTTCAGTTGGTGGCATGTTATGTCTAGTGAATACCATTAAAGACCAATAATGGTAATGGTAATGGTTTTAGGGTTTAGCTGATGGTTTGTAATGGTATTTGTAGTGGAAACCATTAGAATGTCTGTGCTGGTTTCTATTGTTGTTTTTTTCAGCAGGGATGTGTACAATACAAGTGGTAGCAGATTATTTATATCTTTAGAGTTGTGAATACTTAAGGCACTTCCCAAACTGCATACTACTGTACTAAATACAGTATCAGTATTTAATTTTACAGTATTTAGTAATAAATACAGCAAGTGTCTTAGTAAGGTTTTTGGCCAGCACAAGTAGCCAGAACAGATTCAGTGAGTTTTGGCATTGATTCTACAAGTCTGTGAAACTGTACTAGAGGGATGGAGCACTATTCTAGTTTAAGACAGATTTGGAACTCTTTAGTTCCTCAAAACATTCAGGAACCTCAGTGCCTCAAAGGACATAAGAAAAGTCACCCTCAATATGTCAATCATACACCTATAAATGCTTATTATAAAAGTTTGTTCATGCATGGATTGGGCTTGGAATGTTCCTTCCACACGTTGACACAGCATAAGCCCAGACTAAAGCTCTACAGTCTATACATTCTTCTACGGTTTCAAACAAAGCAGACCACATGCAGAAGGAGCTTTTAGAAGGAATTAAACAGGCATGACATAGACGCCAAACTCCAGACTGGTGCAATAATGGGGCTTTTATCACCACCGCCCTGTGTCCAGCAGCACTCTGGCCATGAATAGCACAGTGAATAGCATAATTGCACAGCGACCAGGAAGAGAAAGCGCTTCAGAGATGTCAACTGCATGGTTAGTTAGACCTTCAGTGGAAAATGTTCTGCTTTCCACTACAGGATGTGTCCCTAAAAGGATTTTGATGTGCATGCTTCGCCCAATGCAACTGTAATGAATGGAAAATATGGTCTTTAAATGTAAAATGAACCGTGCTGGCTGTATGTGTTTTGATCTGTATTTTCATATACATTAGCACTTCTACCCTCATTGTCTATCTTCCCTTTATTTAAATGCAGATGTGATGCCCGTTATCTCAGTTATGGGTGATAGTAGCAAACATCAATTAAAGTCCAGATGTCCAGATTTGCATGAAAGCTGATTCCCATATCTCCCTCTCTCTCTCACTCTCTCACACACATACACACACAGACTCACACATGTGCAGTGAGAATAAAGAATAAGAACTGTAGTGGAGGCTTTGGAGTTTCTGGAGTTGTGTGAATTGAGGGACCGGGACATGGCATGTGTCACGGTGCCTGAGAGAGCAGCCTGACTCCAATCTGTTTCTTCATCTAAGAAGATGATTACTGCTGCTGGAAAATGAGTTGGAATTAGCTCAACTGTAATTATTCCTGATGTGCTGTACAGGAAACAGACAGAAAAATGCAGTAATTCCTGCTGCCACAGATTTAGGCAATGTGTGGCAGTCTGGTTAGATGTGTGCGCATGTGTGTGTGTGTCAGGTGGCCAAGATGAGAGCAAGGGAACAAGCCCATCTGTTTGATTAGACAGAAAGAGTGTAGCACACCACAAAAACATGCTATTAAGGAAGCAGGGCTTTCAGCCCATTCCAGGAGAGGTGCTGTATTTTTTTATTTTTTTATTTTTTTAACCACAACTAAGACTCAGCTTATGACTCACTTGCAAACCTGCCAGTCCAGCTGTGAAAGAGAGCAAGAGAGAGAGAGAGAGAGAGAGAGAGCGAGATGTGCATGTCAAGCCAAGCATGGTCAGCCTCATTCATTCATCACATCACAGCAAATATGGCAGGCTTTGATGCATTAGTGCTACCGGTTGCGGCCGTAATTGCGGAGCTGTGTGTGGACAGCAAGTAGAGAGATGTAAATGTCAAGTGTTGCACTGAGTAGGGGCTTTGATCCCACCTGATTTTCAACACAGTACCACACAGGCAGCTTCAGGAGGAGACAGAGCGTCTAACACACACACACACACACACACACACACACACACATACACACACACACAGGTACACAAACCTGTTGTTGTTTTCATATTAAGTATTCAAAATGTGCCAAATGAGAATTTGAAGATGCTCACATGAACACGCAAGGCCAGTTATAATGTCATCAACTATCATGTCAAACGCCTCAAGGATAAAGTTAAGAGCAGGTTTATTGAGATGTAGAAAAGACACAAAAAAAAAAAAAGAAAGAAAAACACCAACCAAAAATGACAAAATAAATTTGCATGTGAGGACTGACGATGAGGTGGAACTACTGCATAAGGTTACACTAGACATCTAAAGCCTAGGTCACACTGCACTGACAGACACCAATCAACATCAACAGACACATTTGTCTGATTTTATCAGATCAGTGTGTTAACCCTCTCGGCATCTGTTCGTGTCGGTCAGCCTTTGTTTTCTCCGACTGAACATGTTCTATCAGCGTTTGACGTAATCTGACCTGACCATGAATCGTTGCCATGACGATGAGGAGGGAAGCATCCCTGAAAACTCCATAGACATGAAAGCCTATGCACTAGATGCTAGGCTTGCTAAACCATAATTTTGGTTAAAATGGCAGATTTCTGGACAAATCAGAAAGAAGAGGAGAAATTATGAATTAATGTGTTATTTAAATAAAATTGTTCATTTTGACCCCTGGTGTGGATCATCTGCTAAATGTATGCCATTCCCTGTATTTTGTTTCATTAAGTAAGATGTGAAATCACAACAAATGTTACATTTGCATAAAAATATTATTTCTAATGTATGATCTAATAATAGTCTTATTGGAATTGTTGAAACTGCTTGGGGCAAACCAAGCAACAATTCAAAGCTCCTCACATCCTCTGTATGCAGTTCATTGGATACATGTAAGCAGCGCCCTGTCTCTCATGATGCAACAACCAAGGTTTCACCCACAACCTCTTTCGTTTCAGTCTTACGTCTTTTCAGGCAAAGAGCGACACGTACACTTTTGATTGTGGTAAAGGATAATCTATTTTTAAACCAGTCTGACTGTCCTTAAAAAAAAGTTTATTGGTCTCTAAATCCAGTGGCCGACTTTTAAAAGTTGGCAATTGTCTGCATTGGTTGGAGTCTGTGAACAAGTGCAGTGTGAACCAGACTTAAGACAACGAGCGATTAGCATTTTCAAAAAACATTCCTTGTTCCTGCCCATGCAAAAACAGTGAAAATATTTGTACAATTTCTCCACCTTGGAGAGCGTTTTCGAAAAGTGTCATTTTCAGTGACCCATTTTATCATGTGGTCCATATGCGAAAACCCACCGAAAAAAAAAAAATATTTTAAAAAATATCCATATACGTGTGCTCGGGCCTCAAATAAATGAGAAGAAGTATAATACACATGCATACTTATTACAAAAAGAGAAAAATAAGAAACATACTATGCTATTCAAGCATGAACAGATTGCTCAAACACTTTTTATTAGAATGCCCCAAAACAGAACAGCAACAAAGAACAGCAACAAGGAACCAACGTCTGGAATGAAAGAAGCTGTTCAATCAGCTGAGCAGCAGCAGCAAATGCTACACATTATCTTTCTTGTTATCTCCCGTAGCCATGGGGTACAGGCTTTCTTCTGTCAGGGTGTTATGTTTTAGAAAATGACTGCTTTTATGCAGCTAGAAAATGGCTAGAATTATTATTTTCTGAATGAGAATATGTTACACATACCAGACACTCACACAAAGAATCCAGCTGAGTGATTACAGATCATACAGAATAGATGATAATTCATCCTCTACCTTAACTTTCAGACAGCTTAAGAAACACAATTCTGCACGGTCATAGGTTGGATATGTAGGCTAGGATTGCAGTAAACAATCTGGTTTTGAGTTAAACAAGTCTCTGATCACTGTTACAATCCAATTATGACTTGGTTTCATCCACAGACCTCAAAATACAACTTTTTTTTAATGGCACTGGCATAAGCAAATGCACTGTAATGACACATGACTCCACTTGCCTTACAGCAGTGCAAATCCTATGAGATAAAACTGACACTTAGGCTTTGTTCATACAGTAGGCCAAATAGTATTTATTTATTACATTAGATTTTTTAGACCAAGAGACTGTAGCAGAAACTGCAAGCAAGCAAATCAATTTGGTTTGTCCAGGCTAGAGTCACATTAGCTTGAATATCGGTACTGGCCTGTACAATAATGCAGGATGGGTAAAAGATAGAAGGTTAAATTGCTACTGTCTCAAAGATTTATGTATGCCATGTTTGTTATTGCCTTTACAGGCACTCCATCAACGTTGTCACGTCGTGAGATGTAAGGGAGTAGAGTACGGAAGCAGGTGCAGGTAAAGACGTATTTATTTAAGGGCAGGCAGACAAATCCAAATCATAATCCAAAAAACGTAGTCAAGACAGGCAAAGGGTCGGCCGATCGGCAAACAGGCATAAACGGGGCAGAGCAAGAATCGAAGTCGCGGTCGCTGGAAACAATAAAGAGACACCCCCGAACAACAACCAGTGACAGAACAGGGAGGAGACAGAACAGAAACAAAACAAACGCACGTGTCCACAGTAAACAATGTCACGGTTATCAACATCCGAATAGCATGTGCTTGCTGAGCACTCGTGCACGGAGATCATGAATGCGCGCGCCCCCTCATCTCTCCGAGCATGCTGCCAGAAGGGGAGATCATGACAAATGTAAAATCTCACTAGTTGGAGAATAATGAAACTATTTAAATTATGCTCCATATACTTATAGTCCACTTACAGTACAATGGAAAAACATAACATTTCCAGCCATTTATTTTAAATGAAACCTTATTGCAAACCTTGAGAAATGTAAATAAATAAATTAATAAATAGGAATTTTTCCTATTCAGCCTGAAGAAAATCCTTCTGTCAGGCGGCAGAGACAGCAACAGTTGCGGTTAATGCTTCTATCGAAAATAAAGACTGGCGCGCACACAAACAAATCCAAAACACAATCTCAAGGTCAGAATCCAGAATTAGGCAAAGAGTCATGCAATGTACAAACAGGTATTCAGAGAACGAGACTATACTCATAAAACAAGGAAACAACGTTGGTCAAAACCAGAAATAGCAAATATGAATTAAAGGCTTGGTACATCAGAGATGAGAAACATAGATGAACGAATACTTCTCCTGAACGAATTTTCACCCTGGGAAATTCGTAAGTCATAATTACGCTGTCAGTTGCGTTCAGGTTACTTTGGTCAGAGTAAGACGGCCGTGTAGCTTTTCTTTATTAACAACAAAAATATAGCAAGGTTTTTTTTTTTAAAACTCTACTTTTAGAAAATGAAGAACGAAGATTGAGTGTGTTCACTATATATTGAGTTTCAAAATATATAGTCATATATATTGAAAAAATACATGACTATATATTTTCTTACTGATACGCCCCCAACTCAGAGACTCTGAGCTCAAAGAAAATCCTGTTTCTCACTCGTAATTACGCCTTTGTGGGAGCGTTCATGTGCGTTCAACTCGTAAATACAATCTTTCCAACATGACTTGAACACACGATGAGTCCAGATATGTGCAATCAGTAATCAGGTGAACTTGAGCATGTGAACTTGGAGTTGGAGTCCATGGTAGCCATGTTTGTAGTCAGAGGTGCATTCTGGGAAATTGATTCAAACATCCAATTGGGCATTGACATGACATTTTCCTGCTCAAATCATATATTTAAAAAAAAAAAAAAACTATTTTTGATCAGTCTTTTTCAACATGACCTTAGATACTATGATGCAAACAAAACATCTAGCAAAAATGTGTAGTGATACTTACATGGTAGAATGCTATGGCCTCTCGGTCCAGGGCACGGCTCACTGCAACCTCTCCTGTCAGTTTGTTGATGCTGAACACACCTTTCGGATCCTGATCTGCCCCTTTTCCCGTCAGCCGAAAAATGTGGTCTTCTTTCATATTAGACGAGATCACCTGCAGCACCGATGCACACGTAAATGCATATTCAGCATTCAAACAACAGCAAAAAAAAAAAAAAAAGCAACAATAACAATGTGCTACAATCCAATAATAACTCAATCAGTAAAGAATGAGTGTAGATAAGTGGGAATGATTAGCCTCATCATTTCAATGGAACAAATTAGATTGAGTGATTACACTGGCATGTTTATATTGCGTGTACAACTACACTAATATGACATTGTTATGGTTTTAATGAAGATGGTTAAACTCTCAATTTACTCTTGTGGCTCAGTGTGTGACAACACAAATGCATTATATTCCAGTTGATTATATGTGACCTGTAGTACTTACATGTGACTGGGAAGCACAGAAGGGTTCCAGCAGGGTGCAGCAGGTTAGGAGAAAGCAGACCAAACAGAACAAACACACGTTATAAACACTCCTTTCAGTTATAAACACAAACAACATATGATATATCGAATAAACGATTTTATACCACAGCTATGTTGAGTTCGCGATCCTGTAACAGCATGGCCTATAGTGTTTAATATGTCTTATACCACTGAGATTTGTCAACAATTCCAATGTTTAATTTGTGAAGAAACAATACATCATGCTTTTTTTATTGTTTATAGTTACATTTTGTGGAACATCAACAAGACAAGTTAGTTCCTGTTATCACTAATGTTTTATCAGCTATAATCAGCTCTCATATTTGGCAGTGATTATGTTGGATTTGTTAATAAACAAAAAGTTGGACAATTTCGTGGTTTATAGGTAGATTTTTATTAGACAAGGTAGTTCCTGTTCTCACCTACGTTACAGCTGTGATAAACAGTCATTCATTCACAAGCCTCCTTTCTCTCTCTCTCTCTCTCTCTCTCTCTCTCTTTAAGTTAAAAACACAACTTGTCATGTTACTGAGAAATGAGAAAGTATAAACTTTACCATCTTGATTCTCCCATGCCATTAAGCTCTGACACCCAAGAGTCCCTCAATAAATGTTAAATAAATGTCTCTTTTCAAAAAACCTCACCATACCAATGAGTATAGTTTATTTTCTTTATATTTCCATTATAATTAGCCTTATATTATGTTGTTTTATAATTATGTTTTTGGTTTGTGACGCCCCTGAGCCCTCAAACACCCTCACAAAAAAGGTAGCACGGACTACTGTGTGTTATTCCTTACATTTCATTTGAAGTACAGTCAGAATCACTGTCCAAATCATGCCCAAATTCTAATATCCAACAACACTGTGGTAGATGTTTCTATAAAAAACATGGCTCGGACAATATTTCTGACTGTAAGGTTTATATTAATGTGGCTATTTTAACAGAGATCACATTTTTCCCCATTCTGATGTTTGATGTGAACATTCACTGAAACTTCTGACTTGTATCTAGATTATTTTATGCATTGTGCTGCTGCCACATGATTGGCTGATTAGATAACTGCATGAATGTGCAGGTGTAAAGGCGTTCCTAATAAAGTGGATGGCGAGTTTCTAGGGAAGTATGCAGTACAGCTGTAACTTTGTTTTCTACAATTTTCAGGATGAAGAGCTTTGCTGTATCCTGGTAACATGGCAAAAGAGAGAAAATGAGAGTATGGTGAGGAAACTGTTTATAGCTGGAACTAATTTGTTTTGCTGTAGACATTCCACACCATTGAAGTAACTGTAATTAGAAAAAAATGTGGGATGAAGAAAATAGTTTGGGCAAATTGCTGTGGTACAGGTGGAATAAAACACTGTAATAAGATGTGCAGTCATAAGAAAATAATCAACTTCAGTGTGGTAATAGTAACTCAGCTTAGCTTTGGGCCACATCACACCCCATCATTGATGAAATCCTCAGTTATAACTGTTAATGTCAGTCACACTACTATTTTATTGCAGTTTTAAACTGGCTGAAGTGGCAATTTAAATGCATTACTTGTTATGTAATGACTATAGGCTGATAGTAGATTTCTTGCAATACCCACACACACTCATTTAACCACTGCATGGTACATTTAACCAGTCAATTACAGTGAGTAGGAAAATCCAAATTTACAGACGAACCAGAGCAAAATGATAAGCACTTTGGGAACTTTTTAGGAACTTTTTTAATGTTTATCATGTACATATTTATTCCCAGACCATGTTTAATGTTGTTTCCTTTTCATTCTATCACATTTAATTATAGGCTCTGCAATTTTCTTTCTTTTTTTTTTTTTATCCTGAAAAACACTTGCTAAGCACTTTTATGGTGCTATAATAAAACCTCGAGCAGGTTATGCAGTTGTAACGTAAGCATATATTTTGTAAATGCAACTCTGGGTTAGAAAAACACCAATTGCTACGAATCACTATTTGCAGATGAGAACACTTGTAAACCAAACTGCGAGTGAGAACATTCACAAGTGGTCCTTTCCAATACGCTATTTCTTCCAGCCAATTAGAATAGAACAGAGACTGCAAGCACTGGCTTGCACATGCTTATAGGTCTGTAGTATAGCAGTATCTGCTTTGGATGTCTGGAGCTTCAGAGTTTACACTTTTCATTAGGGCTGTGCAGCTTATGGTTTCCTGCAGTAAAATCACTGGGTTTTCAAAAATATGCAGGAAAATCAGTGCAGCTCTGTCATAAAGACGTATAAATTTAATAAATTATGGTCTGAGCACAAATGTGCTGTGTCATCAGGGGTGGAGAGTAACAAACTGCAGGTACACTCATAAAAAAAAAAAACTTGAGCACATCGTTCTTGGCATTTTTTTGGAGTAGAATTAAATCATAGTACTTTCTACCTGAGATTTTTTTTTCACTACATTGGTTTTTCATCACCATTATAGAGTAAAAAAAAAAAAAAGATAATTCATTCAACCCCAGACGACTGTAAGCCAATTAAAAATCAGAGTGCAAATTTTAAATAATTACATTTCGAGACCCACTCAAAACAGAGCAGTTTTCTGTCGAGTCATTTGGAGCACCAAATTTTGAGTCAGCAACAGCAATGTGTGAGAATGTGAAGACAGATGAACATGGTTGGCTAAATTGATCAGTTTTAAATGCTTCAAAGGAAACAGCGTCATGATCTGCAAATTATCTAAGCCAGGCGTATCCAATCTTATCTGGAAAGAGCCAGTGTGGGTGCAGGTTTTCATTCCACCTGCATCCTCCCCAGCTCTTTGCGGATAAGATTGGACACTCCTGATCTAAGCTAAAACTCGAGGAGATATCGGCATTTCACAGCTCAGCGGCCAACCCATGGAAACATGTGCAGTTAAGCCATTAGCTACCTGACTGAGCTAGACTAGCTAGCTATTTTTTTTTTATGTTTCACAATTTAAAAGCTCTGTATTAAATTTAAGATGTCACTTTGATGTTCAGTAGCGATTACATCCAATAGGTAAACTCAGCATCTTTGCTAGATAGCTATCTAGATAGCTAGAAAAAAAAAAAAATTGGTCAGTAATGTAGGTGCTGTTCGCTTGGGTAGTTAACATAATTGTTCAAAGATTCATTCATCAGATATATTTCTTGATATATTTTTGGATTAGTTGTGTCAAATGTAGACATGCATCCATCTTCCATACTGCTTATCCTACACAGGGGAGTCTGAGGCCTGTCACAGGGAACTCTCGAATGGGTGCCAACCCATCACAGGGCACAATCGCACACACTGACGCACAATTTAGAGATGCCAGTAAGCCTACAGCACATGTCTTTGGACTGGGAGAGGAAACTGGAGTACCTGGAGAAAACATCGAAGCATAGGGAGAACAAACTCCGTGCACACAGAGTGGAGAAGGGATTCAAACCCCCGACCCTGGATATGCAAGACCACCAAATCACCGTGCCCCCCAGTTGGAGACAAAAACTTAGTTTTTCACCAGATTTACTTTCACTTAAGTAATTTCTTGAATGCTATTATATTAGTTATTACTACAGTAGTAGTATTTCTTACCCAGGTCATTGTGTTTTGTACCTTTCCATCACTGCCTGCTGTTTATATCACAGAAGACTGCAGTACTCTCACAGCAGTTTCTATCTGCTCATTCCTACATTTTTTTCCATTCAGCTTTGCCTCCAGGAGACCTCATAGTGACCGTGTGCTTGTCTCAAGAGTAATTCCTATAGAAGTCTGTTCACTGCACAAGCTTGTTGTCCTTTTTGCTGTACACAGCAAACTGATGTGCTATCGATTTGTTGGAACAATAAAAAAGAGGGTTTTTTTTTTTTTGTCCTTCTCAGAGTTATTAAAGACATGATGAGCTCCTGCAGGTAGGAGGAGGAGAAGAGCAGAAGAAAGAGTCAGAACTGTTGCTGTGTAGAGAAACCAAGCCCCAGAAGAACTGATGGGATGCCAACAAGGAGGGGAAGGTGATAATGATGGAAGAATAGAGGGAAGAGTGGAACTGAGGTGAGCTCAAACTCCGAGAAGACAGGATGAGACTGAGAAAAAAGGTTCAGAGTGAACAAGGCTAGCTGCAGGGTGCAGAGAAGGTGTTGAGATGTTATGGCAATTGATCACAGGAGGATCACGCACTGCTGTACTGTTTACAGTGCACATACGCGCCACACACACACTCACACAGTGTTGTTCAGCTTTCTTCTCAGGTTCAGTCTATCGGGAAGTGCTCACCTATTTCTATCAGCTCTCATTAGGAGCAGTGAGAACATAAAAGAGAGGCAGGCTGCTGTCACTGTGGGGGTATGACAACGAGGAGGATCTGCAAAAGCAGTCAAAGGAAAAGGAGGAAACCACATGCGCGCACACACACACACACACACACACACACACACACACACAGGCACACCAAATAAAACTTATTTCACTGTAACTGAAGAATATATAGATATGCTCATATTTAGATATTCTGAAAAGTTTAAAACAGTAAAGAATGCACATAAAGCCATGTAGATACAGGTCAAGAGCTTCAGTTAATGTTCACATCAAATATTGGAGTGGGGGCAAAAAATGTGATCTTTTTGACTTTGACCATGGTATGATTGTTTGTGCCAAATCGTCTGCTTTGAGTATTTCAGAAACTGCTAATATCCTGGGATTTTCACACACACAGAAGACTCTAGAGTTTACACAGAATAGTGCAGAAACACACAAAAAATCCAGTGAGTGGAAGTTCTGTGAACAAAACTGCCTTGTTAAAGAAAGAGGTCAGAGGAGAATGTCCAAAATGAATCGAGTTGGCAGGCTACAGTAACTCAAATAACCCCTCTTTACAACTGTGGTGAGCAGAAAAGCATCACAGAACAAATAAGCACGTCAAACCTTGAGGCAGATGGACTATAACAGCAGAAAAGCACATCGGGGTTCCACTCCTGTCTGCCAAGACCAGGAATCTGGGGCTGTAGTGAGCACAGCCTCAGTGAAACTGGACAGTTATAAATATACCAGGCTGTGGTAAACACACAAACGTTTTGAAAGGCACATTTTTCACTGTTCCCTGGGGGGGACATTTGGGGCTACTGGAAAAAGTGTTCAAGAAAAGAAAAGAGTAAAAATAGAAATTTTTTTTAGAATTCTATATTCCAAACAAAACTTTTTAAGACACGTTCCTTGCTCTATTATTTTGAAGAGTGAGAGTCACACTGAGGTAAAGGTTGCTATAGTAGTTAATGCTATCTATGTAATTAAATTTGTGCCAAAAGTATTCAATGTAACTTTTCAAGAAATGAACAATAATATATACTGAGAAAGAATAAAAACTCTCAATTAACTTGGTGTCAAAAATTTAACATGGTCTTCAAATGAACCGCATTCTCTGTTAACAGTTTTTGAAGGTTCATTTTCACTAATCGTGGTTAGTGAATGCGCTACCAGGGGTTTCATTTACGCTTTCAAAGTTTTAATTTACGCTCCGCAAGTTTACATTCACCATTCTGGCACAAACCTTTTGGGTGGACGGGCTTAACATCGCTTTACTCTCATTGGCTAGTGAGATTTGGATCGACAGCTCCCTGACTAGGAAGTAGAGACGTCGGCGGGGTGAATTTTAGAGAGTGTTCTGGATGCCAGTTCTCTGTATAGTTAGAGTGTTTGTACTTTGTAGTGGAAATGACTTCCATAAGTTCGTAATTAAAATTTGGGTAGTCTCATATGACTTTTATTTGAGATGAGCTCTCAGGAGCGTCACGGAGCGCCAGTCATCATCCTCCTCCTCTTCAGTTGGACACTCGAGCTGTCAATTCAAATCTCAATAGCCAGTGAGAGTAAGTCGCTGTTGCGCTCGCCCACACGTGAGATTCGTGCCAGAATGGCGAACATGTGAAGCGTAAACTCTGGCAGCGTATTCATAAACCACGATAAGCAAAAAAGAAGCTTAGAATACTGTTAACAAAGAATGCTGTATATTTGAAGACCATGTTAATTTTTTGACACTGAGTTCACTATTTTCAGTTTCAGAGTGTTTTTCGTCTTTCTTGTTATTATATACAGTATATTTTTGTTTCTTGAAAAGTCACATTCAATAATTTTGGCACAAAATGTAATTCCATATCTATCTATCTAGCTTGCTATTTGCTGTTGTTTGCCACGTAGCTTGTTCTATGTCTAAATGTATCCTTCTATGACAGGGGCTCAGATAATTTGAGCAGGCTCGCTAATTATTACATGTTTATTATGTTTTGAAGCCTAATGAGACATGTGTTTGTGCTCAATTTGCCTCCTATTGCTTTATTTATTCTGTAGTCCTTCTGTGCACTCTGGCTTGACCATATACGGCTGGATTTCCCCATGCAATAATAAATCCAAAACACTTTTATTAGTCATTATATTGCTTGAGTAATTCATGCTCTCTATTGTAATGATGTACTGAAGAACACGAGTAAGATTATAGTCTATTTTTTCACTATGATATTTGGCTCTGTAGCAGCTGCCATCTGTACCATTAACCTTTGTGTCCTTTTGTATCTGTCCTCCCACAGATATGTGAACCATTTCATTTTTTTGTTTGTTTGTTTGTTTCTTTACATCTTTTAAGGCTCCGTTCTCACCTGTTATTTAAATGTGTTTTGGCTAACTGGATCGTACGTGGTCAACCGATGTGTTTTAAATGCATCACTCAACTCATGATGCGATACGATTCATGATACCAGTTTCACAATACCATTTTCTCATGATTTTTTCTTTTTAACAAAATGAGATTTAAGACTAAATTATAAATGAAAAAGCATCCTTTTATTATTTCTCAGACAAAATGCTGCACATTTCTTTGTGAAATTTAAATATCTTATGTCAAATAACAAAATTAAATTGAAATATCTTATGTCAATTAACAAAATAAAACTGAAATTCTAAATCAAATAAATAAATAATACAAATAAAAGAAATATCTTCATGTAAACAAACTAAGGCTTTGCCTGTTCTCTTTCCTAGCTTGGATTTATTTTAAACTTAAAAAAAAAAAAAAAAAAAAAAGAAATATCAGCATATACACATTTTCTATGACAGAAAATGGCCTCATATCTTTTGCCATGAAAACACTGATGCACATTGTGATCTCTGTGGCTGTCTTACTCGTCAGCGTAAGGGGGGGCTGCAAATCCGCCGGTCAGTGTGGTTTGGCCTATTAATAGCTTTTTAGGTGCAGGTGGAGGGGACTGGAGCTTCTCACTATGGTGATGGTGTATATGCTGCACCATGTTTGTTGTACTATTAGTGGATATTAACATCTTGCAGTATCTGAACACAGTTTTTGTTTTGTCTGTTACCACCTCACTACTTTCATTGTTAGTCTTCGGAAAGCCAAAATGCCCTCACGCCTCCGATTTGAATAACATCAACATCTACACTTGCGGAGCCATGTTTGCTACTAACGCTACAACTTGCTCGCTGCTATCGCGCCTGTAAAACGAGTTCTTAGTATACAGCCTCAGTGCCCCTGCTGCTTAAAACGAGTATCGCGATTTGTGTAACATCTCAACGATTTGAATCATCACATATTTTCATCAATTTTCCACCAGCTCAGAGTGCATCGTTACATCTCTACTGACCCACATGTCATTAGAGCGGGTTGCCAACTATGCCAAAAGCAACATGATGTCTTCAAAACCAGCCTCAAAGCTACTCACTTAATATCAAAATGCACACAAAGTGTATATTTAGTTGTCAGAGGACATTTTCTAATGAAAGCACTGCACCCTGGATTTGTCAATAAAAGCTTTACATGCACTGTCAGTGGCAGTCTGCATGGCATTTTGTAGCACTTTAGTTCAGCAAAACACTTTATTCATCAATCATATAAACTGAAAGGTGCTCTTAACGAAAAGAAAGTGAAGTGGATGGGAAAAAAAAGCATGTAGGCTGTAGCTATAGCCCTTTTAAAAACTGATCCAAAAATAGTAATAACAAATACCAAGTCTTTAATAGCAGTACTTTAATAGCAGTTTTTAAAAGTATCTCAATTCCATGTGAAAAACATGAACCTAGCAGTAGCCGTGACTAGCCAATCTGTTAATATTGTCCTGGATGCATAAGATGCATTAGCATTTACATTACAAATGTCCCTGGCCAACTCTCAATGTGGTTTGAGTGAAGGGATCATAATAGGTCTCTGAGACCTCTTGTACATAGCACGGACCAGAAATTGGCTGGTAAGTTTTTCTAAGCATCCCGGAGAATCTGCAACAGTTTATCTGGAGACTCTGACTGTCACAGTTGCTTCTGTTTTTGCAGGTAATCCCTGACAGCCTTCATTATGCTTTTTTTTTTGTTTTGTTTTTTTGGTCTATTACATAATATGTTGCTTTTGTTACTGACACAGACATTTTTTCTGTAACATTTTATTTTTGTTAGTAAAGTTAATGTTTGTGGATGGTTTTGTGCTATCTAAATACTGCAGAAGTCAGAGAATAAACATCTACAACAAAATGTGTATGAAAAAAGTTTATATATGGAGCCCAAGACATACCATCAGTAGTTTCCCAGTATACAAACCATAATGATCTTTGATCAACATGATCTCAAAAAGTGTACCCTATTTATGGTAAAAGAATAATGATTTTACATTATACCCTTTTAAAATAATGATAATATTAGAGGAACTGCAAACAGACTTACAGTCCCCTCTGAATGTACTGGAGCAAGGCCACTTGTATTGCTTTCGCTATACATTGAAGACATTTGGGTTTGAGATCAAAAGATGAATATGATACAACAGATAAGAATTTCAGCTTTCATGTCCTTATATTTACATCTAGATGTGTTATACAACATAAAACATGGCACCTGAGCAAAAGTATAGGAACAGATCGTCTTAAAGTAAATGAAAGTAAATAAAACTTAATATTTGGTTGCATATCCTTTGCTTTCAATAATTGCATCAAGTCTGCGACTCATTGACATCACCAAACTGTTTTATTTCTCTTTGTGTTGCTTGTGTTGCTTGTACTACAGCTTCTTTGAGTTGTTGTTGTTGTTGTTGTTTGTTTCGGAGGGTTTCTCTCTTTGGTCTCCTCTTCAGGAGGTGCAATGCTGCTTAACTGAGTTAAGGTCTGGTGATTGACTTGGCCAGTCAAAAACATTCCATTTTCCCTCCTAATACAATCCTGTGTTGTTTTGGGTCATTGTCTTGCTGCATGATTAAGTTCCTCCCAATTACTGTAGATTGGATGCATTTTTCTGTAAATTGGAAGACAGATTGTTTCTGTAAACTTCTGAATTCATTCTGCTCCGACCATCATGAGTTCCATCATCAATAAAGATTAGTGAGCCAGTTCTAGAAGCAGCCATGCAAGCCCAAGCCATGATACTACCTTCACTATGCTTGACTGATGAGCTTCTATGTTTTGGATCATGAGCAGATCCTTTCTTTCTCCACATTTTGGCCTTTCCATCACTTTGGTAGAGGTTCATCTTTCTTCCAGAACTCTTGTAGCTCCTCTCTGTATTTTCAAATTCCCAATCTGGTTTTCCGATTCTTACTGATCATGAGTGGTTTGCATCTTGTGGTTTGGCTTCTATATTTCTGTACTTGGAGTCTTCTTCAAATAGTGGATTGTGATACCTTCACCCCTGCCCTGTGATGTTGTTGGTAATGCAACTAACTGTTGTTTTGGGGTTTTTCTTCACAGCTCTCACAATGATTCTGTCATCAACTGCTGTTGTTTTCCTTGACAGACCTGTTCGATGTCTGATTGTTAGTAAACCAATGGTTTCTCTCTTTTTCAGGACATTCTAAAGTGTTGTATTTGTTATGCCCACTGCTTGTGCAATGGCTCTGATAGATTTACCCTCCATTCTTTACTTCAAAATGGCTTGCTTTTCTCCCATAGACAGCTCTCTGATCTTCGTGGTGGTTTATCCTTTTTAACAGCAATCTTCACAGGTAAAATCCCAGGACTCAAATAAAGAGTAGACATTCAGAGCTATTAATTCTTTAAACAATCAATTAACTGGGCACACCTGGACAGCAAGAAACACCTCAGTCACCTGTTCCAATATTTGTGATTACTTGCAATTGTTTGATATCCATGAGAGCAGAGTATCTTTTTCGATTTTCTATTTTTAGATTTTTTTTTTAAATAAAAGATCAAAAGGTTAAACAATAAAGACAATTTTTCACAGCCTTCTTTGCTCATATTTACCAAGGGTGCCAATATTAGTGGAGGAGTTTGTAAATCTGAGAAAAAAAATCTTAAATAGAATAAAAAATAAACTTGCTTTGGCATCCCTTAATGTGCATTAATTAGGAGGTAGATAAACATATCTCAGATAAACTGTGAAAAGAGATTTCAAGCTGTCTCACTACTGAATCAGTAATGGACAGTATTTTACTTCTGGTATTTTATTATTTCCTTAAGTGCGCGCACACACACACACACACACACACACACACACACACACACACACACACACACACAGCTGTGGCCCACATATTTGTCAGGAGGAGGTCAAGGCTGGAAGTCTAATGGCAATCAACAGTAAAGGTTGGTTGATTCTGATTATTCACAGATGGCGTATGGTTATTAGGACAGCAGAGGAAAAAGAGCACTGGCCTTGTCTTCCACTTTGCTGATCACGCGCACACACACACACACACACACACACACACACACACACACACACACTCCACACTCCTCAACCCTTCAGTAGTTTAGAACAATTGGGGAATTAGTCCGGCTGATTGGTTAAGCAATTTGGAAGATGTTGAGAGGAAACTTAAATGATTCATATTCTTACCCTGATTGCAGAGAATGGTAAAAAGTAACGCTATTTTTGTATTTTGTATTTTTGTATTTGCAATGTACTTGCGTTATAGACATACGACGGACTTAGCAATGCGGAAAGGGCGGTCACACTAAGAAAATCTTCTCCAGGTCACCTTATGTAAATGTGTATCAGAAAAAAATCAAATATTAAACATCCCTGCTGAGAGCACCGCATAGAGAGGCAGAAAAAAAATCAACTGCAAGAGTGACTTCTATAATTAACCACAAGATCAGAGAGACAGGCAGCACTACAGGACAGCAATGAGGAACCTCAGGAGGTGAATAGCCACTCCATTTGCAAAAGTGCATCGTGACACATGAGCATGGCCCCATGTTAAATCTCTTCTAATTCCAAAGAGTCATATAATGGCAAGCATGAAATCATTGCAAATCTGCCCTTTATTGCTTTTTTTCCCTCCTTAAAGCTCTTCTTATCAGCATGAATTTCACATTAGCATGATCCATTGGGGAGCTTCACCATGGAAAATGCTGCAATAACTCGATTCGCCCCATACCTCATGTCTCATCCTCGTGAGATCAAGGCATCGAAGAACAGAGGTATGAAGGGCTGCCTTTGTGTCCGTTTGAGCATAATTAACACAATCCTTTAGTGAGGCCTGAGGCAGAGACACACTGAGAGATTTAGTGCTATACACACCAGGCTTAGATGTGGTCTGTTTTTTCACACAGTGTCATGCGTGAGGTAAAGGGGAAAGCAGAATAAAGAGCGGTTAAAGGAATGGTAAGGTGCAGGAGGTATATGAAAGATTAGTAAAGTAAGGGAAGTAAGGGTAAGCGTGATAGAGAAAAACAAAAGCGGTGAAAAGATGAGGCTTAAACGACTAAACAAGCTCAGAAAAGTCACTCTCTGAAATAGAAAATGGGCACCATGGTGGTGCACTGGAGAGTCACAACTCCAGGGTTCAATCCTGAGCTCAGCTTACTGTCTGTATCAACTTTTACATGATCTCCCAGGTTCTCCAGTTTCCTCCCGTTCATTCATTCATACATTTTTTTCCGCTTATCTGGGTCCGGGTTGTGGAGGCAACAGTCTAAGCAGGGATGCCCAGACCTCCCTCTCCCTAGGCACTTCCTCCAGCTCCTCCACAGGGATACCCAGGCACTCCCAGACAAGACGAGAGATATAACCTCATCATCTAGTCCTTGGTCTGCCCCCAGGTCTTCTCCCCTTTGGACATGCCAGAAACACCTCCCCAGGTGTTCCATCTAGGCTGTATTCCAGGGATATGCTCTAGATCCACTGCACCAATGATCAGGATAAAACAATAATTCACACTGAAAATTAATGTATGAATGAATGAACCTTCAAATGTGCTGCCTAATTCACAGCAATTGGTTAGTATTAACAAATGAAAGCATTGCATTAATCTATTACTACATTCTGTTTACATTCTCTCAACCTTACTTGATGGGCAGCTGCCAAACAGCTAAGGTTAGAGGCTCTTAACAGTTTATTTCAGATGGTTCTCAAAAAGCACTGCTGATAAACTACAGGGTGTTCCAAAAGTGTCCATACATAGAGGACTATGTTTGCCAGCACCACATTGGTTGTGACCTTATCAGTGGATGTTTGTGGCCATCCACTTCTTGGTTGTTCAGCAACACTTCCCGTCTTTTTGAATTTGTTAATAAGTTTGGCAACAATGTCGTGTGTGATGTGCTCGCCAAATTAAAGTCCATCGCATCCAGATCCAGCCATGAGAATGCTTTAAATACATTCTTCTTTTGTCAAAGACATTCTTAAAGGCTATCTGAAAAAATATATATTGCAAACTAAGTATGAAAAACTCTGGAAGACGTTTTGCTAAACAGTTTTAATTTACCCGATGTGTGGCGACTTTTGGGACACTTTTGGGAAAATCTCCCAAAATTTTGGAAAACAGCCAAAATGAATAAATAAATAAATAAAAGTTTTCATACCAAAAATATACTTTGACATCTTTACTTTAAGAATGCCTAGATATATTTTACCAAAATGATGTATTTTTGTATTTATTTTCTAACCTTACTTTGGCTGTCTGCCTACACAGAGTATGTTGTGTAAGGAGGCAGTTTCAGAAATACAAAATGTGATCAAGGTTTTTGGATAATTAAAAGCCAGAGTAAAACAGAATCAATTAAGCTTGTAATCAGATACCAGCTGTCAAATTGTCTGCAATGCTCCCACATCACCATCAAAACAGAGAAGAGCACTTATATATTCTGTAGAGACGGCAACAGAGAAAGTTTTAAAATGAGGCTCCGGTTTGTCAAATGCTACAAGTGACTATAACCTCAAGTGATGAGACAGAGACTCATCTGCAACTGGATCCTGGACTTCCTGACTGGGAGACCTCAGTCAGTCCGGATCGGGAACAGCATCTCTAGCACCACCACACTGAGGACGGGGCCCTCCAGGGCTGTGTTCAGTCCACTTCTGTTCACTCTGCTGACTCACGAATGTGCAGCAAAGTACAATTCAAATCACATCATCAAGTTCGCAGATGACACGACGGTGGTGGGCCTCATCAGCAAGAACGGACTTGTGCAGAACCAACAACATGTCTCAGAATGTGGACAAAACAAACCTCACCTGGTCCCTCAACACCAGCTCCATAACCAAGAAAGCCCAGCAGCATCTCTACTTTCTGCAAAAGCTGAAAAAAGCCCATATCCATCCCCTCATGTTCTACAGAGGAACCATCGAGAGCATCCTGAGAAGCTGCATCATTGCCTGGTTTGGAAATTGCACCATATCGGATCGCAAGTCCCTGCAGCGGATAGTGAGGACAGCTGAGAAGATCATTGGGGTCTCTCTTTCCTCCATCATAGACATTTATACCACACGCTGCATCCGCAAAGCCCCCCCCCCCCCCCCCCCCCCACACACACACCCCTCACACTCTTCAATCTCCTGCCATCTGAAAAAAGGTACCGAAGCATTCGGCCCTCACAGCTAGACTGTGTCACAGCTTCTTCCCCCAAGCCATCAGACTCCTCAATACTTAGTGACTGGACTTACACACATACACACTCATACTGAACTAAACACCATCCCACTCTCCTTGCAATTTTTGCACATTTCTGTACGGACAACCTGTATTTTTGCTGCTACTGTACTTATAAAAATATTATGTTCAACTTCTTGTCATCACTATCCTCTTCACTTGGCTGCTACCACAATAACTGCTATGTCCACACATGGTTTAAGCTAATCTGCTGAATACTATGTCATGGTATGTTATGTTTATATGCACAGCATTTTTTTAAAAATAGATTTAAAAAAAAAAATTATATTGTTATACTTGTTATATCTTTTTGCACTACCTGTTATATCTGACACTTCCATACTAGAACTGTGTACTGGTCTTTGCTACACTGTCACTTACTATGACCATTGTATTGCTATAGTAGTTACTCTACTGTCTTGTGTTGCTTGCACACGTTTGCATGTGCACTTTATGTAGAATGTGTAGGTCTTTTTTTAGTTCCATGTCATTTAATGTGGTTAGTGTTTTGTTTTATGCAGCGCCATGGTCCTCGGGGAACGTTGTTTTCACCGTGTACTGTACATGCTGTATATGGATGAAATCACAATTAAAAAGCCATTTGTCTTATAAATGAAGAGGCAGACAGAGCATGAAATCTATAAATGTAATATTCTCCCTTTCTACTTTCAGGTAACCAGATATTAAAATGCTAGAACTTGTGATTGAGATGCATGCAAAGAAGAAACATATAAGTTCAGGGAAATTTGCAGTTTTTAAAACTATATAATGTATAAAATGTCAAGATGTGATGATGTGAAAGGATTTCACTGAAGTGTGGAATAAATGAAACATACACTTCCCATAGCAGGTTCATTGCTGTCGATTATTTTTAGATGTAACATTTCCTCTGCTGTTCTTCAACAGTAAAACAGAATCTGGAATCATTAAACTTGAAAAGGTGCCTTGTGATGATCGCAGACTGCACAAGCGAGTGAGTTTTTTTCATACAGAAAATCCATTTTTTCTCATCTCTAGTGCATAGATACAGGTTCAGATAAAATAGCCCACGTTAGCCTGCTTCCTGATGCAGAGTCACTAAGAAGAGATCAGGAAGGTGAGGGAGGAAGAGACAGAGTACAGTAGACAAACAGAAGGAGACACATCAGAGTGTAATAGAAAGTTGAAGGTTAAAGAGGGTTAAAGAGGGTCAGTTCTATCACAATAATTTCTTCTGGAATTCAATTAATAGTTCTTGTATGGTAGCACTTCTTGTATTGTTCTCTGCTTGATATCACTTTGCTTGTATCTTTCTCATTTGTAAGTCGCTTTGGATAAAAGTGTCTGCTAAGTGAATAAATGTAAATGTAAATAATGCTGAGCATCTCTTAATCAGAACTCTAAAGGTGTATGGCGCACGGAGGCGTTTTTACTTAAAAAAGTTACAGGTGATTTTAACTTGTTTAATATCAGACATGAAATGCAAAGGTCTTTATGAACAGCTAGTGCTGGTTGGATTGATAGAAATGTGCAAATAAATCAAAAGCAGGCAGATTTTACTTTCATGCTCACTGGAGCAGGTAGTCTGATATGAAGCTTGAGGAACAAAAAAGTCCACGTTCATTAACATGAGAGCATATCCAATATGTGTACAGTGCTGTGCCATGCATTTACTGCATTCATTCATCCTGGGTGTAGTCACTCAGTATGTTTACATGGACATCAATAATCCGATATTAACCTGATTAAGACAATACTCTGATTAAGAAACTAGCATGTAAACAGAAATTTTTTATTACCTTTATTACCTTAATCTGACTAAAGTCATACTGGAAGTAAACACAAATGGAATTAAGACGTGTGGAGTATTCCTGTTTTAGTCGCATTATCGAAGGTGAATTACAGATATGTACACCCCTTATTCACATTATTAACATCATGTGGGAGATTTCACCGCATTTTGCGACAGGACACGTACACACACGGCAGTGCTCAACCGTTTGACGGCAAACAAACACGTTTACCATGTAAACGTAGGCACTGTTGTTTCAATCACCAATTTTCTATATTTTGGGAAGCAGAACCAGCTCAGTTTATTTAGAAAATATAGCATACTGGTACAAGTACAGATAATTGAGAGAGTGGATGGGACTGTTTAAACTTGCTGTGAGAGTGAGCAGGATTCACCAGAATTCATTCAGGAGCAGGCAGATGTGGGATTTTAAAAAATGGTCCTGTGTATCCTACAATTGCAACTCTTCCATTCATGGTTAAATGTTACTTGTTGCAAAGCATCTCAGTTAATTGTCTCAGAAGTAGGCATTACATTTTTTTATTTTTTTTTTTAGAAATGCTGAGGTGAATGAAGTTTTATTTATTGCATTGATTTCTCAGTTAGCTGACATTTTGTATCCAGTATCTAACCAGCCAGGTTAGTGGGCTGACAATTATGAATGTTAGTGAAAGTCATGTTAGCTATCTAAATAATAATCATTCGTGTTTTTTCTTCTTCTTTTTTCTTTAAGAAGCCCATTGGCCCAAGATGTTTGGTCCAAAGAACAGCATGAAAAATGTCTATTTATAACACGACATCTTAACAAAAACAAAACAAAACAAACAGACTAATATATATATATATATATATATATATATATATATATATATATATATATATATATATATATATATATATACCTGTGAGCGTAAGGATTTTAAAATCAGCGTGAACCCTGATCGGGAGCCAGTGCAAGGACCTCACTGTTGGAGTGAGGTGTTCATTTCTCCAGAAACCAGTCAGGATCCTAGTAGCAGAATTTTGCACACATTGCAATTTTATTTAGTGTGGCTTTAGGAACCCCTGCAAAAAGTAAATTGCAGTAATCAATACGAAAAAAAAACAAAAGTATTGATAAGCCTTTCAGTCACAGGAGAAGATAGCATAGGGCGAAGTCTAGCGATATTTCTAAGATGAAAAAAGGAATTCTTGACAGTAGATTGTACGTGTGGGTCAAAAGACAAACTCGACCCTTTTGGCAGCACAATGGAGACCTACACAAAATTAGGCAGGTGGTTTTAATGTTATGGTAGATCAGTGGATACTTAACAGCATAAGAGCACCTAAAAAGGTTAAAACATGGAGACAAATTACAGAAAGATGTGAATTAATTGAGGTGAAAACAAAATGGTCTGATGTGAAAATGGAGCGGAAAAAAAGATCTACATTGTACCCAGGTGATCACGTTTCAAGTGTCTCGGCCAACGTGCTGGAACTGTTGCGGTCTTAAAAGAAGATGCCATGGAAAATGGAACCGATTTATAAGCCAGCTTTCATCCTCTAACAAAATCATACTTTCCCTCATAGCATTCCATCAGCTGAGGCATTTGTTTATGGTTTATGACTATGTGCAGACAGAATGCTCATCCTCCATTTATATGGCAACCTTTCTTTTGTCATGAGAAAAGGTGATGTTACACAGTTGTAAACAGTCGACTGTCTCAATGGTTTTGGAGTGTGTTGCAGTCATCAATTTTGAAATGAGTGTATATTTTCAAAAATAAATTCAATTCACAAAGTAAAACATCAAATAATGTGTGTTTACAATATAGTACAGGGTGAAGTGAATTTTCAAATGAATTTTTTGCTTGTTTTTTTTTTTTTGCTTTTCGGAATTGGGGTTGTAGCTGTGAGTGCCATTTGCTTTTTTGCTACAGGAGAATATTTGATTTCTTTGTATTTGTTTTATTTCTTTTTGCTATCCTCTTTTCTCTTTTGATAGACCATGAACTGGAAGAAGAAGTTTTTAAGAGAGATTGGTTGAAGGTATCCTGCTGATTTATGACAGTGCACGACAGGTCTTGTCCCTGCCATAGGCACTGTCTGGAAAAATTACTTTAGAGGTGAAAAAAAAGAAAGAAATGGACACCTTTGACCCTCTCTCATCTGACAGGCACATAGCACACTTTACAAAGGGAAGAGCTGTGAGGTTGCCTACTTTGCCTAGAGCAAAGCAGTACAAACACACCTACACACACATACACACACACACACCTGTACACTAAACAAAAAAGGATGCTTTCTTCTTCATTATTAATATATTATTAAATCATATTATTACCTTTGTAAAGGACCCATCACGCATTATGTAATAGTTAGGATCAATCTTACGCAAGCTTCTCTCTAACACTACTCTTGTAGGCTGCTATAGAGAAAGCCAAGAAAGCCTTATTGAATACACCCCAAGTGCACTCTCTATACACTCTCAAAAGAGGTTCACACCACCCGAGGGCACACGCTTACACAAAATCTGGAGACAGCACAACATTTTCTCTTCAGTGTGCCATTATCATACGTATGCTGTTTATTGCTTTTTTTTCTCTCTTTCTTATCCTTTTGGACTCAAAGGCAACACATGAGTGTGAGAGTTTTGTCACACAGCAAGTGCACACACACATACAGTATACACCACTTCTTCATCAGACATACAGTGGGGTCCTAAAGTCTGAGAGCACTAGTGAAAATGCTTCTATTTTGCAGTCTTTTCTAATGTAATATATCAATTTTCATTACAAATTATATTACTGACAACAACATGACTGAAATATTGAAATGTTTACATGAAATTGAAGTTTCATATTATTTGGTATGTTCGCTTTTTGCTTTAATGACAGTGTGCGATCGAGCTGGCATAGACTCCACAAGAGCAGAACCTTATAATCCATTTTCTTTCAAATCTACTGGAAAGCTGCCTGAGCGCATACTTCAGTAGAAGAGATTAGGAATGAAGAAAATTTGACCTTTTGTACAAAGAAGTTACCATGGTCAGTATCACACATTTGGGACCAAGAAATAGTGCAGAATCGTGAATATTAAATATTAAAGATATTGAACATTTATTTTCTATATTTCAGTATTCTAAAACATTCTATTTATTTTAAATCTTAAATAAAAACAAAAAAACAAAAAACAGATTTTTAACATGGTCTCAGAATTTTGGACCCCACCAAATCTGTAGGAAAAAACAGGTCCTAACCCACCCTGGACCCAGAAACTCTTTTAGGGAGCTAATGATGACAGCTGATAATTTCTAAAAATGGTCTCATTAATGACTAAAGACCATCAGCAGAATGTCTAAAGCAATCAATGGGGTAAAGCACAGCCCCGTTTTTAGATGGTGTTCCTGCAAGAAACATTCATTCTGAAGCTTTCAGACTGGTTCTCGTTCCTTTCTCCCCTCATTCTCCCTAATAGCTATGACAATGGCCAACAGGGGAATCTGTAAAATTGGAGATATACTCAATGGGAATCAAATGAGGCCTATTTCTTTCTTCTTTTTTATTATTCAGAGCTGACCAGAGTATAACAGTACCCTTTAGTTTGATGGGAATCACTGAGGCCTGGGGTTTGAAATATCTGAGTGTCATTTGAGCTGCCTATTGTACTGTTAAACTCTGATTATTTTCAGGCCCATTAGAAATCACATAAAGACCATTATAAAGCATATGATAGAGAAGGACAGAAAAGATCTGTACATAAGAAATGCTGCAGTAAATACATGAACTTTCAAATGATCTGATATCTTGGATAGTTTGATTCATTAAGTAAAGAATATAACATAGCAGGATGTGCAGTTATAGGAAACTAATCATGATAGGGTGGTGTAATGTGGCCTGATGTAACGTAGAGTTACGTTTACATTACATAATCACCCCAAATTGATTACGTTCCTACAACTGCATGTTCTGAAGTGTTTTATTCTACTTACAATTAAGCAATTGTTTCGCATGATACAAAGAACTGACTGTAAGCACTAACACTTCTTATAGAAAATGTCACCATATCGATGTTTCAACATTTTTCATTGTTAAATATGATGTTTTTTAAGTGCTTTAATGTAAGCCTATCATCACAGCAGTACTGTCAGAGCTGATCTTATAGAAAGTGAGTTCATACCTTCTGGCCAATCAGATTTGAGAATTCAACAGTGCTGTGGTATAAAATTTTTTACAATTATTTCATCTGTTTTAACATCACAAAATTCAAATTTAAACTATAGAGAGATGCGTAATATAGAGTACAGTACTCATGACTCATCCTGTTTTGTGTTCAAAGTCTCACCTTTCCGATGGACCTGGGAAACGGTGCACGCTGGTTCTCAGGCACAAACATAGGCGGCACCAACAGGGATCTCTTTGACCTATATGGCGTCATCTTTCCGACACCCAGAATCTCCTGCACAGCAAAATAATAATAAAAAAGAATATTAAAGATATAATCTGCTTTCATAAGAACTCCTTATATTGCTTTAAAGCTTAAGACCTTTGTTTCTTTGTTTCTACTAGCCATTTATACAATTTCCACTGCAATTAAAGCACCAGAAAAATGCTCACCCATACACAAACTAACTAAAACAGTAGAGACTGGAGTAGTGCAGTATCAACCGGAGATCCATGAACTATTTATCCATTAACAACACTTTCCCTATTCATCCTTTTAAGATCTGCTTTACACTAAGGCCATTTAATTAGCCACTGTATACCCTTTCCTTTTTCAAAGAAACCCATTATAACAATCAGGAATCTGCTGCGGCTGTCACAGAACAGTAGCCAGAATACAGCGTAGCATTTATTTATTTATTTATTTATTTATTTATTTATTTATTTATTTCCATCAGTGACCTCATCTAGTCATTAAAAGTGGATATTAAAGCAAGTCTGCCTACTTCACCAGTCGCACTTGGTTTGAGTGGACGTATAATTAAAAGGTGCCTCCTATTCACAGAAACTCAAACAAAGCTAATGATGTGCTGCGAAGGTCCATTGTTCTGTGAGATTCCTAATGGACTGAACGTTTGTTTAAGCTTTCCCAGAGTACTAATCGGTGAATAAAGGAGAGAAGAGAGCAAAATCTAGCAAACAATGGGGAAGTGTGGGTGAAGAGGAAGTCCACTGTTGTCCGAAGAGGCCTCAATGCTCTAATATGCTAATAGTTCAAATGTCACTGAGCTCGTTTCATATCCTCTTGGCAGAATGCTATTTCAGAGCACAAAACCAAGAACTATATAAAAAGGCCTTGCTTAGAATGGTGAATGAAAGGTGCCTCATATACGGGGAATACGGTATTGAGTGTGTGTGGGTGTGCAGTTTTTGTAGGAATGCTGTACATGCCTAATGTCATTTATTTGCATCTAAATTCAATAACTCAGGTAATCAGCTTCTCTCCTGTCAGCAGCTTGAAGATTTCCTCTCTTCCTCACCCTGATGGGCCTCTCGTTTCCTGCGTCTTTGTCATTTCATGCAATTAGAATCCTTCAGGCCATCAGTGCAAATTATATTTGTCACTCACGCCATCAATGCCACGCTGAAACCGAATGCATTAGCACAGAGGCAGTGACCCATGTGAGTTTGTTCTGCCCTAGGTAGCTCAGTCACTCAAACATGCCAATAGAATAACTGCCAACATCTTATAGCAGAAAAAAGACCAACAGTGATGCATGAATGATGTTTTCAGATCAGAGAATAGAAATACAGTCATGTGGAAAAAATAAGTACATCCCATGTACAAATTTCTATAAATTATTTAGATATTTTAACATATTTGGACAACCAAATATTTGATCCTCTTCGAAACAGTGCCTCTTAATAAAGTTGATACACTCTATCAAATGACATATAAAACTGATATGTTATAGTAATTTTGAATTTTGATCACACTTTAAATTAACCAAAAACCAGATTAGTCACATGGAAAAAGTAAGTATACTCTTACATTTATCACACCATCAAATCCATAAAATTAGAATCAGGTGTTCAAGATTGGGTGCCAGTGAATAGAACCTGCTTAGGGAGTGCAGGTGGAACCTGCAGGTCTTATTTAAACTGCTCACGTCTAGTGTCTGGTGTTCGCTTTGTTATAAAGGTGTGTGGTGTCATCATGCCAAGATCTAAAGAGTTCTTTAAGGCCTTCAGAAAAACGGCTGTAGATACCTATGATTCTGGCAAGGGATTTAAAAAGATCACCAAATTCTTTGAAATATATCATTCCACTATAAGGAAAATCATCTACAAGTGGTGCAGATTTCAAAGGAAATTCAGCCCAAGGGCAGACTATCTGATGCAAAACGATGTCTGCAAGAACCCCAAAATTTAATCACAGGATCTGCTAATAAGTCATTGAGCTGTTGATGTCAAAGTGCATGCTTCTACAGTCAGAAAGAGATTGCACAAATTTGACCTCCATAGGAGGTATGCCAGGAAAAAGTCTTTGATGTCTAAAAAGAACATTATAGCAACACTACAGTTTTCCAATGAGCATATAGGCAAAGACCAGGCCTTTTGGAATAATGTGCGCTGGACAGACGAATTGAAGATAGAGTTGTCTGGCCACAGAGACATGTTTGGCACTGACTAAAGACGGCTTTTCAGGAGAAGCACCTCATACCAGTTGTGAAACATGGTGGTGGTAATGTTATGGTTTGGGGTTGCTTCGCTGCCTCAGGGACTGGAGAGCTTGCATTCATTGATTCAACTATGAATTCTGCATCATATCAAAGAGTGGTTGAAGATAAAATGAGGCCATCTGACCGAAAGTGGACCTTTCAACAGGATAATGATGCTAAGTATACTAGCAAATCCACCGAGGAAAAGCTCAAAAAGAAGAAATGGAGGGTTATGGAATGACCTAGTCAAAGTCTGGATTTTAATCTTATTGAAATGTATTCAAATGGAGTTGAAAGAGGCAGTACATGCAAGAAAAGCCTCAAACATCTTGCAACTCAAAGAATATTGAATGGAAAAGTGGTCAGAAAATCCAGAAGCCTGGTGGACAATTATGCAAAACGCCTACAAGAAGTTATTTCTGCTGAAGGGGGCAATACTAACTTCTGAGACCTTTTCTAAGACCACTTACTTTTTCCACAGAAGAATATCACATCTATGGATATTGCTGTTGAATAAATGATTGAAAAAGCTAATTTTCCTTCTGTTTTTTTTCAAGCATATCAACTTTATTAACAGAAACTTTTTCAAAGATGATCAAACGTTTGCTCGTCCAAATATATCAAAAATATATGGGGTGTACTCATTTTTTCACATGACTGTACAGAAAATTTTCATACAGAAATGCCTCAGATTCAGTAAGACAAAAAAAAAAAAAAAGGAAATCCTAATTGCTCCCTCGTGACGAGAAAAGGTTTGAGAGTGAAGTGAACAGATTAGCAAACATCATCATCACATATGTACAGTAAGTCTGTGTTTGCCCTTTGTTTCTGCTGAACCTATTTCCTTCTAAGCATTTCCCAAAGAGACAATCCATTTAGGGAATGGATGGATCACACTGGCGTGTATACACTTAGTCTAGATATCTGAATGAGATTCTCATCAGTAGTCCAACAGCCAACACTCAACAAAGTCTGATGCACTGAGTTTACATAGATTATAGGTTAGATTAGCAATTTTTAAATCCCGTTTTTTCTAGGTTTGTAGATTTCCAGGTAAAAGTTTGTTTCCATTAAAAGCTCTGTAAATGGAGGGGCGGGGGGGGGGGGGGGGGGGGGGGTATGTGTACCATTAACATCCACCCAATGCTTTACAGACTCTACAAACCATCTATATTGTGGACTGTCATGAAGCAGTCAACTCATCAACTCATTCTCAACATGCCCTATCGTTCAACATATCATAAAATGTCTCAATAAAGTCCATTTAAATAAAATTTAAAACTGTGGTAATACTAGTTATAATAAAGGAAAAAGAATACAAATGCCTTAAACAATACCTTAAATGTACTGTACCTTCGCATAGGGGCAAGGAACTCCATTCTTCTAAAAGATTCTTCTCTAGATTTTTTTATTTATTTAATTTTTTTAAATGATAACGATGATACTGTCTAACACATTTGTCCAGACTCAAGCATGCCAACTGACATACTACTGTACTAAATACAGAGGTGGTGATAAATCAAAAGAAAAAAGCCACCATCAATTATCTTAGTAAGGTGCTGGGACACCACAAGCCTCCAGAACAACTTTGCATGCCCTGGCACCAGTTCTACACTGGAACTGTACTGGACTGGTTGAATGCCATTTTTACAAAACATATTTCCTCAGTTGATGTTTTGATGATGGTGCTATAGTGCTGTCTAACCAGTCTGTCCAAAATCCCCTTTAAGTGCTCAGTTGGGTTGAGATCTGTTAACCGTCATGGCCATAACATGTGATTTACATCATTTTTATCATCATTAAACCATCCAGTGAGTCCTCATGAATGGGGCGGAGTCACCCTGGAAGAGACCACTCCCATCAGGATTGAAATGTTTCATCCTAAAATAAAGATGATCAGTCAGAATAACTTTGTATTGAACTGAAGTGAATGAAAAGTGAACATACCAGCAAAATGCCACGGCATAATAGAGCCAATGGTGTCTTTTATAATTCGTCACCCGTCTGTGTATATATAAGACTTAATTGAAAGCCTGGTTAATGACAGTTACCTGACAGATGGTTAATGATTTGAGTGAATGATTAGAGTGTATATAGAGGGCTAATAAATTGGTTGCCTGTCAATTCAGCAAGCTCTGACTTTGCTCTAGCATTTAGCGGTCTCATTTATCAAAATGCTTGAGGAACAATTTCTAATTCTGTGTGTAAGAAGTGCCAGTACACACTATAAATTGCCATTTATCACATGTGCATACGCTCAACTGTATTCAATGGATGTTGATAAATCCTACACATTCTAAATTGCTCTGCTCATGCATGGCCACACTCGCTTATATACAGAAAGCCCCCAAATCACCATACTGTATAATGGTGAAAAACTTCCTTTGAAAACTGTGATTTCATGGCTATGTGTGTGTACTCAATTATGCCCTAATTACATTTGGAAAACCTGCGATGGCATGAAAATCCCTCATTGTTGTCTTTTCAGCTGCTGTATTAAAAAAGTGATACCAATACATGTAGGACATGTGTAATAATTCAGCTTATGGTTAGTTGGAAAAATGCCAGACCTGTCTCCCTGTTCTTGTTGACATGTGCATATGGCTAAAAACCCTGGAGTAGAAAGGACTGTGCTAGGGCTGTGTCTTGCCAAGGGCCTCACGATATGATACATATCACGATGCATGGGTCACGACACGATATATCACGACATATTGCGATACAGTACATATTGCGATATATATTGCAATACTTGTAATACAAAACACACTGAAATGTATGAAGTGCATATTGTGTCACTGAACACTTTCAACTAAAAATGTAGATGCCACAAAAATCATATAAAAGTAAAGTGCATTATGTAAACAATTTTGTTTTTGTTTTTTAAATGAAATAGCCAGCATGTAAATAAAAAATTAAATGCATTAAGTAAACATTAATAAAACTGAAATAGTCAGTATTGTCACGGTTTCCGAGCCAGAGTGTGCGAGCGTGCATGAGCCAGAGTGCACGAGCGCTCAGTGACCGCACGCACTTCGATTACATAATGAGGACTGTTTCTTATGGACACGTGCCTTTGTTTTGGTTTTTGTTCTGTCTCCTCGCTGTTCAGTTATTGGTTGGTGTTCAAGGGTGTGTCATGATTGTTTCCAGCTGTCTGCATTCAAGCTTAATTACATGAGTTATTTAAACCCCTCGTGTTGCTGTGCACTTCGCACAATATTATAAATAAGTATCAGTATAGCTGTGTATACGGAAGTTAGCCTTAAGCTAAGCGGTTGTGTCCTGTTCTTGTTTTATGCTTCATGCCTTGAATCTCGTTTCATGCTTAAGACCGCGTATCTCGTTTCAGGTTTATGGACCATGTGTTTTGAATATAGATTTTAATCTGCACTTGCTTCTGCTCCGGTCTCGTTTCGTAACAAGTATGCTCTACTATGCTGTAAGCAATAGCATACTATAGTCAACTCAAAGGTTGTTTTCAAGTGTCTACAATATTTTGATAACTCATAAATGATTACATTTTAAGTATCCAATGTCAACCACACTATATGGCTGCAAATCCTTACAAATGAAATGCACCACGGACTCCGTTATCTTCTTTGCAGGAAGCTTGTTGGTGGTATTATCCAGTGTAGTTTGCCTTGAATCAACAGGTTTCTACTGAGGTCGCAGTGCCGCCATTTCATCTGCGTGGTGTCTTGTTAAGTGATAATGCAGGTTGGTTGTTTACTGTAGTCTGGCAAAGCTTACAAATGACATTTGTTTTAACTAATTTATTACTCCCTGACTTATTTTTAAAACCAAAGTGCACCCACACGTCGGCTCTGAAAGCTGGAGGCGCTCTGAAATTTTCCGCCATGCTCGCTCCCGCTTACTTCTGAGACACTGGCTGTATGTATATGATGGGCAACTTTTAGCTTTGTAGACAGCGAGTCAGCGACATCTACAGGAGCGGAGGAGGACGTCGTTTGACACACAGAGGGATTTGATGAAATTTTAATGTCATGTTAAATCCGTTTAAAACATGATTTTAAAAAAATTATCGATACTTGAGGTTGGAATATCGATATACTATCATGAGAAAAATACCGCGATAGTTAGCTTTATCTATATTTTTGCACAGCCCTAGGCTGTACACAGAGATGCTATTGGCCTCTCTAAAAGCGGGGCAAGCTGCTAGCAGAGATCAACCAAAATTGCACTATGCAAAATCAAATCAATGAATCAACTGATCAACTGAATTGATCAATTCATCACTCTCAGCAAACACTATCCCTGTGCCAAACTTCAAGCAAGGCATCTTTCCACTCAATGTTTAGAATGTTTAGCCTTTTCATATGATTTTAATTTACATATCATCTGTCTGAACCTGGTCGTAAGCGCCGAAGTCAGCAATTTCTCTGTCAATCATGCTGACATGACTGAAAATACGTAGGATTGGAGTTCCTCATAATCAGCAATTATAATTGTCTACCTCTAGAAGTTTCTACTTAGGTGTGGTCAGGATTAAACATGTGCACAAGTAGAACTTGATAAATCACAATCATATGCACAGACAAATGAGACTGATATGTGATGCAGTTGTATGAAAAGATGCAGTTGGTTGGCTTCGCAAGGGGCATGGTGGCGTAGTGGTTAGCACCTTTGCCTCACACCTACAGGGTTGGTGGTTTGATTCCTGCATCTGTCCTGTGTGCATGGAGCTTGCATTTTCTTCTCATGCTTCAGCGGTTTCCTCCGGGTACTCCAGTTTCCTCTCCTAGTCCAAAGACATGCATTGTAGGCTGATTGGCAGTTCCAAATTGTCCAGTGTGTGAATGTGAATGAGTGTGTGATTGTGCCTTGTGAAGGATTGGCGCCCTGTCCAGGATGTTCCCGGCCTTGGGCCCCGAGTCTCCTGGGATAGGCTCCAGGTGCCCTGCAACCCTGTATAGGATAAGCAGTGCAGAAAATGGATGGATGGATGGATGGATGGATGGATTATATAGTCACCACCAAAGCACCATCTACAAATCTCTTATCTGAGAGAATAATTAGTTTTCATGTCGGAGCCCAAAGTAGCACAGTACTGTTATTAATAATTACACAACAAGCAACAGAAACCATAAAGCATAAGCAGAGTACATACTATCAGTAAACATACAATTATCCAAAAATCAAAGTAATGATATCCCTGCTAATTGTGTCTATTCATGCAGGTACATCTGGTTTTGGCAGGTGTTTTTCCCGAGCTCACTTTTATGTAGCGAGTCAGAACAAACCTCACACAGCTTCCAGCATGCACTGGCACTTATTATACCAAACAGCAGAGAAGTGTCAGGGTGCAGTCAGGAGAAAACAGGATAGAAATTCAGTTGAGTAGGTTGCTGGTACAAACAGTAATTTGCTGGTACAAACAGAGTGTGAGACTAAAGTAGCATGTCAGGAAAAACTATCCCGGGTTTTACTGTTCATTTCTGTTCTGTTCTTCCCTGTCTAAAAAAAGAGAGCAGATCTTTATAAATATCTTCTGGCTTTGGGCTTCTGCTCTTTCAGTGTGTCTCTCTTGCTCTTGCGTACTCATACCCCTGCTGCTCACAAAAGCAGCAGACCTGACATCTATGCTGAGGAGGCAAAAAAAAAAGAGAGAAAAACTATGACAGCCCATTTATTGTCACTGAAAAAAATAACATTATTTGAGAGCAGGGAGGGAAAACAACAGCATCTCTGGAGCTGAGCTTTCATTTGCATTGGTAGCTGGGTGGCTTTTGTCCTTGCTGTGAAACTGTGCATGGCTGCAGCAGTATGCCAGGCTGCCAGAGCCCAGGGGCTGTCAGGATGACAGAGAGCATAGAGCTGAAGGAGGAGGAGAAGTGAAGCGATTTGTTTACAGCGCCCCATGCTGTCACCCCAACACGTTGTCACCCCAGTGCTGCTCAGCGGAGGAGGAACAGAGGGCAGGTCCAATGCCCAAATCAACACGGAAACAAGACACAATGCATCCGGCCAGAACAAACTAGCCCCTGCCCTTCTAATGGGCTACCCTCAAGAGTAGCATGCACATATCAAATGTCAGATAAAAAGCCCAGGGTCTGTTCACTGGTGCAATGCAGAATGGTTCCTCCTTGTTTTACTCAACGTGGTTATTACATCTATACAAATCAAACACTTAATCATAGCCAAGTTGTGTTCTGTGATTGGCTGACAGGCATTCGGTGTCCCTTAGTTGGCCTGGGCTAAACAACATGCTTGAATTTCACAGCATCAATCCTGGAATACAGCTCAGCTTGGCTGCATCCATCCTTGTGTCCTTGGAAAATTAAGCAATATCTTTCTCCATAATGGGAGGCTATGTTATTTTCATCAGCTGGATAAAAGATGCAAGGAAGAGAGTGCTGTCTGCTATAGTGGAGACGAAACATTTCTGTTAGAGAAGTGAGCAAATGCAAAAGCAAGAGTAATAAAACTTTAAAATGCATCCCCCCCTCTCTCTCTCTCTCTGAGGCTTGGCCAACCTGGGCAGAGTTATTGAGTAATGAACCCTCTCACATCTCCTCTCCTCCCACATCTTCAAGGACAGATCAGCATGGCCTCCTGCTCCCATCTCAGGACTACAAGCTTCAGACATTCATTTCCGCTATGCTATGCCCTCCTTCTCCAGCTGATGTATAGTGCCTCCTGACACTAGCTGACATCCCAGAGAAAAGATGGTCATGAATCTTTAATGCTTCCTGTTCATAAATTACAGTGGCACGATCAGTTGGGCTTCAGCTCTTCGCTGCTCTTGGAAAGACTCAGAGGTCTCATTAATAACTGATACTGAGGAAGCGTGGAGATTAGCAGGGTGTCTCCGGGCTCACTGCACACCTCTTTATTCTGCTCATGGCTCCACAAATGGCTAGTTAATAATATATATATATATATATATATATATATATATATATATATATATATATATATATATATATATATATATATATATATATATATATATATATATATAATGTGTGTATGTATCCATCCATCTTCTATACCACTTATCCTTTTCAGGGTCATGGGGAAACCTGGAGCCTATCCCAGGGAGCAACAGGCACAAGGCAGGGTACAATCCATCGCAGGGCACACTCACATACACACACTACAGACATGCCAATCAGCCTACCATGCATGTCTTTGGACTGGGGGAGGATACCGGAATACCCGGAGGAAACCCCCGCAGCACAGGGAGAACATGCAAACTCCACACACGATCACAGTAGGAATCGAACCCCCAACCCTGGAGGTGTGAGGCGAACATGCTAACCACCGTGTGCCACACACACACATATATATATATATATATATACACACATATATATATATATATATATATATACACAGTATCTCACAAAAGTGAGTACACCCCTCACAATTTTGTAAATATTTGATTATACCTTTTCATGTGACAACACTGAAGAAATGACATTTTGCTACAATGTAAAGTAGTGAGTGTACAGCTTGTGTAACAGTGTAAATTTGCTATCCACTCAAAATAACTCAACACACAGCCATTAATGTCTAAACCGCTGGCAACAAAAGTGAGTAAAATGTACAACTTGGGCCCAAAGTGTCAATATTTTGTGTGGCCACCATTATTTTCCAGCACTTGCTTATCCCTCTTGGGCATGGAGTTCACCAGAGCTTCACAGGTTGCCACTGGAGTCCTCTTCCACTCCTCCATGATGACATCACGGAGCTGGTGGATGTTAGAGACCTTGTGCTCCTCCACCTTCCGTTTGAGGATGCCCCACAAATGCTCAATAGGGTTTAGCCCATCATCTTTACCCTCAGCTTCTTTAGCAAGGCAGTAGTCATCTTGGAGGTGTGTTTGGGGTCGTTATCATGCTGGAATACTGCCCTGCGGCCCAGTCTATGAAGGGAGGGGATCATGCTCTGCTTCAATATGTCACAGTACATGTTGGCATTCATGGTTCCCTCAATCAACTGTAGCTCCCCAGTGCCGGCAGCACTCATGCAGCCCCAGACCATGACACTCCCACCACCATGCTTGACTGTAGGCAAGACACACTTGTCTTTGTACTCCTCACCTGGTTGCTGCCACACACGCTTGACACCATCTGAACCAAATAAGTTTATAATGGTCTCATCAGACCACAGGACATGGTTCCAGTAATCCATGTCCTTAGTCTACTTGTCTTCAGCAAACTGTTTGCGGGCTTTCTTGTGCATCATCTTTAGAAGAGACTTCCTTCTGGGATGACAGCCATGCAGACCAATTTGATGCAGTGTGCGGCATATGGTCTGAGCACTGACAGGCTGACCCCCCACCCCTTCAACCTCTGCAGCAATGCTGGCAGCACTCATACGTCTATTTCCCGAGGACAACCTCTGGATATAACGCTGAGCACGTACACTCAACTTCTTTGGTCGACCATGGCGAGGCCTGTTCTGAGTGGAACCTGTCCTGTTAAAACGCTGTATGGTCTTGGCCACCATGCTGCAGCTCAGTGTCAGGGTCTCGGCAATCTTCTTATAGCCTAGGCCATCTTTATGTAAAGCAACAGTTCTTTTTTTCAGATCCTCAGAGAGTTCTTTGCCATGAGGTGCCATGTTGAACTTCCAGTGACCGGTATGAGGGAGTGTGAGAGCGATGACACCAAATTTAACACACCTGCTCCCCATTCACACCTGAGACCTTGTAACATTAACAAGTCACATGACACCAGCGAGGGAAAATGGCTAATTGGGCCCAATTTGGACATTTTCACTTAGGGGAGTACTCTCTTTTGTTGCCAGCAGTTTAGACATTAATGGCTGTGTGTTGAGTTATTTTGAGGGGACAGCAAATTTACACTGTTACACAAGCTGTACACTCACTACTTTACATTGTAGCAAAGTGCCATTTCTTCAGTGTTGTCACATGCAAAGATATAATCAAATATTTACAAAAATGTGAGGAGTGTACTCACTTTTGTGAGATACTGTGTATATATATATATATATATATATATATATATATATATATATATATATATATATATATATATATATATATATATATATATAATCAGTATATATATATACAGTAATATATATATATATATATATATATATATATATATATATATATATATATATATATATATATTATATTTACGCTTAACTCCCACATGAACAATGCATGGAAGTGTGTTTCTTTCTGATATGAGGCTGCAGCATGTAAAGGTCACATTAATCTTCTTCTGTAGGGGGCTACAAGTTCTCAAACTAGCACTTAACTTTAAACACTGCTTAACAATATGCTCACGAGTTGTGTTTCTTTTTTTTTCTATAGAAAACTGAGCCTTATTCCTTTTAAAAGAGGGCATGTGTGTGCTACTCTTCCCACTCCAAAGACCTAATACTGATCAATAGCTCAACAATGAAAGTTATATCATTTTATCATGAGGTCTTATTGACTATGTTTACATGCACATCAATATTCTGATATTAATCACAATTTGGCAATATTCTAATTAGTAAACATTGCAATATGATTAAGGCAGTATTTTGATTACCACACCTGGAATATGCCTGTTTTAATCGGAAATTTGTTGCATGTAAACACCTTATTCAGATAATCCACTGAAAGGAGATATATGCGCATGCATATCTGCAAGGTATTGTGGGTGCTAAGAAATGTTTAGTTATAGGTATTTACAGTAGGAATGGCAACTCAGGCACACTTACAACAACCTTGTATACAGGTATATTCCAGTGCCTGTACGCATATATTCGGAAAATGGCTACAACCTGAATATAGAACTTAAACGGAATTTGATGTGCATGCAAACGTAGCCATTGATGGCATAATCAGAATGGGGCAAAATATTACATACTTAAAAACAAATCGGCTGCTGCATTAGTGATTTTTGAAGTGCTTCAAGTCTGTAATGCCCTGCTGGATTCATACTGTGTTTCCTCTGAATACCAAATATGGTAAACAATGTTTCAATGCTTTTGTTCAAACAAGCAAAAAAAAAACCCACAAAAGCCTAAATTTACAGTTCTGTCATCTCTCCTTTTGTGTTTTATACATCCATTATACAATGGGTGCTTAGTCTATCAGCTTTTCCTTTCTTCTCCAAAGGTATTTTGAGGAAAAAGGATGATAGACTAAATATTCCACCGTGTTCACGTGACTGTATTTCACATGCGTCTTCTCAATCACTGCCAATGATGTGTTACGGATGTGTCAGTGACATGGGCTGAAAAATATCTGCCCTAATATTGAAGATCAAACCTAAGAAGTGTGTTACTCTGTGTAATCATATGACGAGACTGTCGCTGATAGATAGGCTGCATAAATTTACAGTCTGTGCTAGAAAGAAATCAGCCCCAGCTCCAGAAAACAGCTGGTGCTTGGTTCCACAAACAATCCAAAATAATCCATTTTAAAGCATTAACAGCAAATAATCTGATGAGGATGAGAGGAATGAAATGAGATCCTTATTTTCACTCCATAGAGGAAATATCACATTAAAAATAGCTCAATCCTAAAAAGGAGGTATTAAATGTTGCTCAGTTATGATCACAGGATACAGAAAAGAAAACAGCCCACCACATCCTGTCACTCATAAGATGAGCTATCAGAGCACACCTATGCAGGAGAGAAGAACTGACGGGAACAGGATGCTCTCTCAGTTTTCCGTAGTCATCACAATTCCGGAGACATTGTCAGCGAGTGTCCTGTCCTTGTCAGTTCTGCCACTCCATGGCTTGGTCCTATATTGAGACGTGTCATTAGTTATTTCTGACATGTCATTTCTCTGCAGATGCGAGTGGAGGTAGAATATCAAACTGAGGCATGGATTTGCATTGCAGATTATGAGTTATCCAGCATAGCAGCCAGTACTTGAGAACAGCATCCCGCCTCCAATACACTTATCCACTTAGACAGAGATAGAGAGAGAGCGAGAGGGAGAGAAAGAGAGAGAGAGACTAAAAGAACATTTGAGCTTTTTATAACTGCTGTCACATTGCACATTATCAACATAGGGAGTGACAGCGGAGCTAGTTTAAGGACACAATGACAGACACTGACATAATAACAGTGTACAGTACTAATGAAGGGAGGACAGAAGAGGTGCTGAATTTTTCAATTCCAGACTTTAGATCTGGGACGCACCAGTATTCAGCACTCACAGTAAGTAGGAGTATTGACTGACATACAGAACACAAATGAGATACAGATTGCTTTTAGACCAGCTCTCTGTCATAAAACAGAATTATGCAATAACTGAAGTTCTGGAGAAAGACCATGACTGAAATTCTTCCCCATGACTGATTTTGTACTATATGTTTCTTGCTCTTTACTTCTTTTCTATAGAATTTAAAGTTTTAACAAATCAGTATTTCTCCTTCACTCCTTTGTTCTCTGCATTTCTATACTCCATTTTCCCCCTCAATCTTCATACCACAATCATTAATTAAAGATGAGGGCTGCACACAATAATATCCATCCATATATCCATCCATTTTCTTTACCTCTTATCATATGCAAGGTCACAGGAAGCCTGGAGCCTATCCCAAGGGATGGGCCAATCCATCGCAGGGCATAATCACACACACATTCACACACTATGGACAATGTGGAAATGCCAATCAGCCTACAATCATTGTCTTTGGCCTGGGGCAGAAAACTGGAGTACCTGGAGGAAACCGCCAAAATACTAGTATTTAGTTCCTATATTCAAGTTGTGTGATACAGTTGCTTTCTGCTTTCTATTTATTTACCTTCGAAAGGCAAGGTAACAAAAATGGAGGAAAATAAAAATCAACAGTGTGCCATATCCCCTGCATGCATTTCCTATTGAAATCTGCTATTTCATTAATTCGTATATCGATCCTGTGCACAAGCCTGTGAATTATGCTGTGAAATATAAGACTTCACATAATAGCCTCCATTTATCAGAGCTCTGCCTCTTCAGCAGCTCCCATAACCACGCTGGCCTCTGGGGCCAAAAAAAACATTTTTTCCATTTCCTCTCACACTTATCAATAATCAACATGCAATAAAACTGACAAATAAAGCAAATGCTGCATTTATTCATTCACCAAAACAACTGTGAGGTCTACAGCTGAGTGCAGGCTAGCAGCTTCAGGCTCAGTGCTGTTGTGTGTTTATTTACTTTTCTCCCACTGAGCCTGACAGAGATTACAGGCCAAATGATCTATAATGAGGCTTTTTTCCACACCTTAATTCTGCCTCTTCACGCATGACTATTCTAATACATCTCACCTCGCTTCTGCCAATCCCTCAGCCATTGCTATTGTCACCACAAGTGGATACATGGAAATCGTGGCAAGGTGCGAAAAGCCCTGAGCTGCTCGCTCTTCACTGCTCCATTCTGAATTGTGTCATTGTGTGCAGCAAACTTCAATATTCTAAAGCTGCACGGAGCTCACTGTAAGAGCAATTCAGAGTGGGACGAGGAAGATAGCAATCCTTTCAAATGTGAGAGTGCGATTGCTCTAGCTCTAGTGTCTATCCAAATCAGCTTTAACATTATACTGTTATAATGAAGGGGGTTTAATTCATTTCTGTTCTCCAGCACAGAGCACCAGTGGAGAACAGGAGAATGATAGGCTGAGAATAGAGTAAACAACAGCAGGAGTGGTGACACACCAGAAGCTCCAACACCCTCTTATTATACCTGGAGCTATAGAAACAGCATCAGAAAGACACCAGTGGTAGCTGGCAAGAGTCAGGGAATGACAGGTCTGGGAAATCTTTTCATCATGGCAGACAAGGGCACTGAGAGCGCACAAAACTGGGAAAGACTTTTCCCAAAGCCAGTAATGCTTCATCCAGTATGGGTGAACAGCCAGAAAGACAAAGTCTGTATAGAAATGACAATAAACGAGAGGTAACACTTTATGTACGGGTAGTGTTCACAGAGCTACACTACACAAATATTTAAAAGGTAATTTTAAAATAGTCAACGGCTGTTATTAGATCACAATTATGAAATTTTGGATGATTATATACTCACAGAACACTATTAGCTACACCCGTACACCTACACATTCATGCAATGATCTAATAAGCCAATCGTGTGGCAGCAGCACAATGCATAAAAACATGCAAATACAGGCCAGCAGCTTCAGGCAATGTTCCCACCAACCATCAGAATGGTGGAAAAATGTGATTCTGACCGTGGCGTGATTGTTGGTACCAGACAGGCTGGTTTGAGTATTTCTATAACTGGTGATCTCCTGGGATTTTCACATACTTTAGATTTTACTCAGAATGGTGCACAAAATATCCAGTGAGCGACAGTTATGTGGACGGAAGTGCCGTGTTGATGAGAGAGGGTTCAAAGTAGAATGGCCAGACTGGTTCAAGCTGATGGAACAGCTATAGTAACTCAGATAAACATGCTGTACAATTGTGGTGAGCAGAAAAGCATCTCAGAATGCACAACATGTCAAAAGTTGAAGCAGATGAGCTACAACAGCAGACAGAATATTTTCTTGGCAGACTTTGGGCCTGTCAATACCAATCAATCATCACTTGAATGCCACAGCCAATTTGAGTATTGTTGCTGAACGTGTGCGTCCATTCACGGCCACGATCTTCTAATATCATGACACAAAGCAAAAGTCGTCTCAAACTGGTTTCATGAACATGACAAGGAGTTCAATGTTCTTCAGTGGATTTCTCAGTCACCGGATCTGATCACCTTTTTATCTTTTGTTAAAAAACTTCACAAAAAATCTCTGCACTCATGGATATCAAACAATTGTAAACACAACACAGGCTTATCCAAAAATATATATTTGTTAAATATAGGTGTCAAATATAGGCACAACAATTATTGGCACCCCTGAGAAAAATATATTTGAAGTATATTCACATTGATATTTTTAAAAAATAATTTAGTACACCTGGGTGAACAGGAAATTGTTCAACCATGACTTCCTGTTTCACAGGGGTACAAATATGAGGTAACACATAGGCAAAATTAATTTGTTAGTCAAGCAATAAGACCAAGGAATATTAAAGCTGTGATGTGAACACAACTGGAAATGTTATGGATCATCCTAGAGGAGGACGTGTGTCTGTACTGTCTAAACACACTGTGAAGAGGATGGCCAAAAAATCTCCAAGGATCACAGCTGGAGAATTGCAGAAACTGCATCTTGGGGTCAGAAAGTCTCCAAAACTACAATCCGAAATCACCTACATCACCACAAGTTGATTGGAAGGGTTTCAAGTAAAAAGTCTCTACTCTCAAAAACTCAAGCGTCTTCAGTTTGCTAGACACTACTGGAACCGGGTTCTATGGTCAGATGAAATTAAAATAGAGCTTTCTGGCTATAAACACCAGAGGTGGTTTTGGTGCACACAGAGAGGCAGCCATATGGAAAAGTACCTCATGCCACGGTTAAATATGGTGGTGGCTCTTTAATGCTTTGGGGCTGTTTTTCTGCCAGAGGACCTGGACATTTTGTAAGGATACATGGCATCATGGACTCAATCAAATATCAGCAGATATTAAATGAAAACTAGACTGCCTCTGCCAGAAAGCTAAAAATGGGCCGTGGTCTCAGAACCCTTGCCATGTATTCTCCAACCTCAACAGGCATTATAGAAGACTTAGAGCTGTTATCTTGGGAAAGGGAGGTAGCACAAAATATTGACTGAATTAACTATATTTAACAAAGATATATATTTTTGATGAACCTGTGTTTTGTTTGCAATTGTTTGATATCCACGAGAGCAGAATATTTTTGTGCATTTTTGTAACAAAAGGTCTAAAGGTTAAACAATAAAGACCATTTTTCACAGCCTCATATTTACCAAGGGTGGTAATATTAGTGGAGGGCACTGTAATTGACAGTAATGATGTAATGAACTTTTTATGCCAATGCAATAAACATAGACAAAAGTGAACAAAAAACAACATAAATATATAAAACATTATTACAATTGTACTATGAAAAGAAATGATCTACCATTCTGTACTACTGTACTAAATACAATGGATATAAAAAGTCTACATACCCTTGTTAAAAATTAAACCAATATAAATCCTGTCAGATCTTTTACCACCTTTAATGTAGTAACACCAACAAATTTCAAGTTAAAAAAAAGAAGAAAAGGAAAAAAACAAACAAACAAAAAAAAAAACCTTATGTATAGCAACCCTAACCTATCTGTGTGCACACCCCTTACATAATACTTTGTTCAAGCCCCTTGTAATACAGCACTCAATCATTTTGGGTAAGAGTCTACCAGCTTAGCAAAGCTTGAATTGGCAATTCCACTCTTATTCCACTCTTCCTTGTAAAAATGCTCCAGATCTATCAGATTGTGAGGGGATCTTCTCTCTAATGCATTCCACAGGTTTCAAGATAAGATCTGGACTCTGACTGGTTCATTCCAAAATGTTGATCTTTTTCTGAACCCATTCCTTTGTTGACTTGGATTTTGTGTTTTGGGTCATTATTGTGCTGGAAGGTGAAATTCTTCTTCATCTTCAGCTGTCTAACAGAGGCCTGCAGGTTTTCTGCCAAAATAGATTGGTATGTGGAGCTATCTATGATTACCTCTATCTTGACTAAAGTCCTAGTCCCAGCTAAAAAGAAGCAGCCCCATAGCATGCACAATGCTTCACCATGGGTATGATGTTTGTTTGGGTGATAAGTTGTCTTGTTGTTGTGATTCAAGATGGGTTTTTTTGTTTGTTTGTTTTATATTTATTTATTTGTTTGTTTGTTAGTTTGTTGCGAGAAAGAGCTTCCTTCTAGCCACCCTACCCCATAACCCAGACATTTGAAGAATACACAGCGTTTGTTGTCAAATTCATGGAGTGACTTGCAATATTCCGATATTCCTTCAGCTTCTTTAATATAGGATAATATAAGTTTTCTTCTTGTCCTTTTGTAAATCTTGGAAGGACATCCTGTTCTTGGTAATGTCACTGTGGTGAGATGATGATTTCACGCTGTTCCATGGTACATCTAATGTGTTGGAAATTCTTTTGTACCCGTCTCCTGATTAATACTTTTTGACAGTGAGACCCTGTTCTTTAGCTTTGTAAGCTCTTTGTTGTACATGACTTCAGTAGTTACATTTACATTTGGCACATGCTCTTATACAGAGTGACTTACATTTACCTAATTTATACATCTGAGCAATTGAGGCCTTGCTCAAGGGCCCAACAGTGGCATCTTGGCAGTGCTGGGGTTTTGAACTCACAACCTTATGAGTAGAGCTTTAGTCATCCTGTGATGCAGCACGAGCACCTATGGATGGCTTCACAGGTCTTAAAGGAAGCTCATTTTTGCCTTCACTTTCTGTTGTATGACAGTTGAAAGACTGCTGGTAGGTGGGAATTGGTAGGTGACCAAATTGGGGTAAAATATTTTGATTAGGCGATCAACGCAACAAATGGCAGACTTTTGTTGACATAAAATTAGAACACCATGAAAAATGATTTTGTAGCTATATCGTAGACACATGCAGGTGATGAAATACATCAAAACCAAACTCTAATTTAGGGTCAGAAGAAATATACACAATTCTGTCATTAACACTAATATTCATGCAAACCTTATAAGCAGAAATAAGAAAGGTGTCATAACACAACCTTAAGTCAATCCAAATCTATGTCTCTTGACTCAGCTGCTATGTCAGCAAACATCAAAATTCACAAAAGTGGTTATTATCGGCTGATGCCTGTTTCCAAGTATTTATAAAGGTTTATGTAGGTTTATACCTGTGCTCCCTACTACCTCCCTTTTTGTTATACTGTCCAAGTATACTGTTAGACTTGCTGGAGTCTATAGTCTCTCACAATGCACACCCGTTTAAACCACTGTTGAATAAGAGCATACCTAATAATCTGTCCTCTCTCCCTGTCGAGCGATACATGTACTCTTGCTACCTGATGTGATACCTTATTCTGAAACACATCTACTATTGTGGCTCATCTCACCCTCTGGACCTGCTTGATTCATCCTGATGCTTTACTTCTGCTTGGAGATTTCTGTACTTGTGACTCACTTTCTGCTGCTGAAGATGCTCCCACATGGATACCTCAAAGACATCCTAAAAAAAGCATATGCCCAATACTCAACATTGCTTCAGTGGATAATCTCACCTGAATAGTGTAGATTTAGACTGCTGTTAAAATCATATAGACTGTCCTGAGTTCCTCCCTGGAATCTTATTCACAATGTGCACATACCTTCAACAAATTTACACCAGTCTACACCTGTACACTGTAATGATTTATAATCCAACACTCTGCGGTCACCCACAAGAGGATGGGTTCCCTTTTTTGTCTGGTTCCTCTCATGGTTGGTTCTCATATATGCTTCTAAATATACATCCAGATTTCTATAAAGCTGCTTTATGCAAAAGTGCAAATAAAATAATTGAACTGAGTTTATGTCACTTGGCATGAAGGGCTTTTATCAGTGTAGTGCAGCCCTATGAAGTAAAATAAATAAATAAAAACTTATATTATACTAAATAGGTTTAAAACTCAGAGAATAAAAAGTTAGAGTATAATGAGAAAGGAAACACCACTTCACATGGCATTACACATTTACACTAACCCCACATGCCTAAGCATGTAAAGCCACACAAAAGACAGACTGACATACAAACAAACACACACACACACACACACACACACACATACACTTACCCTGAGTGTATGGGTAGATTGGGACGGTGCGCCAATTATGTCCACTTGTGCCATGTCATCAGCATGGTCACTGAGCCAGTGAATGAATATGACCGTCCCACTGTCAACTATATCTCGTCTCGGGACCAGATTCAGGTCCTCATCTATCAGGAAGTCGGGGTGGGACACTTCAAACGCCGCATCCTTATTCCCTTCACAGTCATCAAACACCACTGAAAACACATACATACAAACATATTCATTAGCTCTACAGCAAGAAATGTATAGTGATGCATATATTAACTCACAAAGCTGCAAGCTCCCAAATAACATGTGTTATTTGGGACGTGTGAATGACACTGCAGAGTGGGCAGTATGCCATGCGTTCAGCATCACTTTTTAGCGTAAATTTGGCACAGTAGGTTCTTTTCTGGGGTAATTTATGTACCGTTGAAGAAATAAAGACTTGCTGTCTCAGAAATAAAGTGGCATGTCCCTGGAAAATGTGACTCTACCTGTAAGTTCGTTCTGTGCTCATTCAGCTATGAATTTAAAGCAAAGTAGAAAATGTAAAATATGACTCATTCATCAAGAGGCATTAAAGTCAGATACCTTAACCTTCCAAATATCCTCTCACTCTGTCTTTCTCTCTCTGTCTCTCTCTCTCTCCCTCCTTCTTTATCTATTGCTCCAGGACTTTAGTCTGATTTATAGTCCATGTACTCGGCACAATTTGTTGGTGATTACAGAAAAACTGCAGTCTATGTACTCCAGCAATTTTCAGCCTAATCTATATTCACTGTATCTGAAGCATATGGGGGATTACCATAGACAAGAGCTATTGAGTAAATAAACGGAAAAACTACTTTGAAGGGCGGTTGACGTCAATAAACACTTACATTTCTTGAAGGTTTGATTAATGTTTTTAGTCAAAGCTATTTGCAATTTAAATTCTAAGTCTGTATAGGTTGTCTTTTCAGAGATCAGAGTACTTTTTCAGAGAGAAACTCTGATTATGTGTTGCCAATATAGCCTATGTAGCTTTAGGTTATCATAGAAGTATACTTGAGTTATGTAAATACCGGAAAAGTACTAGAGACTACGATTCCCATCAGCCACTGCACCTCACCTGATCATGTCACATGATTGTATGCACCTGATTCACATTTGGGGGTAATGATCACTTGTATATAAGTCACGTTTTGCACTGCACACATCGTCATTTGTTTGTCTTACTTTGCTGTTGTTTCTGCTGCTGAGTTCTGTTCATTGCGCTATGTTTTTGTTTCCTAGTCTTTATGTTTTTGCCACGTGTTCTAGAGATCCTGTTTTGTTTTAATTTGTATTAAACTTTATCTGCACTTGCATCCACCTTTGTCTCCATTCCCTAACAACTTATGTGTATTTTTTTTTTTTAAAAAAAGAAGAAATATTTAACAGGAAGTAACAGGATTATTACTGAAAATAATGACATCTTAGCACATGAAAATATCTTGAATATAGTCACATTTTTTAAGACTAGAATAAACCAAAAATATGATTACTAAACTTGTTTCTAGACATTTTTACTTATTTCAAGCTTTAAATCATCTTTTTTTTTAATATATATAATAATCTCATAATAAGATAAATGTGCCCATATTCAATATGTTTTCACTTGCAAAGTGATTGTGGCAGTGTTCAAAGAAAAATCCACAAGAACAGTTTGTTAAAACTTTCCCTTATGTCTGTCTCATACTAAGAACTTTATTGTAACCACTGCAGTTTCAAATTCCATCCATTCATCCATGTGTCCATCCATCAATTTTCCATACCATTTATCCTACACAGGGTCGCGGTGGAGCCTGGAGCCTATCCCAGGGAACTTGGGGCACAAGGCGAGGGACACCCTGGACATGCCAACCCATCACATGGTGCAATCGCACACACACTCACCACTCACACACCCATTCATACACTACGGACAATTTGGAAATACCAATCATCCTACAATGCATGTCTTTATACTGGGGAGGAAAATGGTGTACCCGGAGGAAAACTCTGATGCACAGGAAGCTCCACACACACAAGGCAGAGGCAGGATTCGAACAGGATTCCAAACCATAGAGGTGCGAGGCAAACATGCTAATACTAAGTCATTTATTGTAACCATTGCCATTTCAAAATATATATTATTGAAACACATATATTAAAAGTGAGTGCTGAGTAAATAGGTTTTCTGTTTTTTCATCAGTAAAAGTCAGCATTATTGTCCAATTACATACAGCACATATGATATAAATCAGAGTGAAAAAGTGGAGCGTGGAGTATTCCTTTAATTTCCATGTGCCATTTTTGGATAAATACCTATACAAAGGTTATAGCCTTTCTGTAATTATCAGGGAGACATGCAGAGTAAATAAGACCCAACTCTTCATGAACACTTAATTAACCCCTAACTTTTCCCCAAATGTCCCCCATTTATTAAAAAAAAAAAAACATTCTGCACTTACACTGGCTCTTACACCTCTACTCTGCACACTTTGCTTAATTAGAACTCAATAAAACATCTTGTATGGTAGCACTACTTGTATTGTTCTCTGCTTGATATATCGCTTATATTTCCTCATTTGTAAGTCGCTTTGGATAAAAACGTCTGCTAAATGAATAAACATCAATTGAAATAATACTGTGCCTCAGACTAAAGTTCTTGAATGGTGGAAAAGATAGATAGACATAGGGTAAGAGGGAAAGAGTTTTGTGATACAGTAGAACATCAGGGAGCACCCGTGCCCTCTGCAGTGAACAATTATCACCTTTGTCCTGAGAACAGTTCTTGCCAAGGCGCTTCGTTGTTCACAAGGACACTGAACATAATTCAGGTCTCTCTCTCTCTTTTTCTCTCTCTATCATTCAGATAAAAGAGCACAACAGCACAGTGATCCTTGGGTCCCTAGACTGAAGAAATTTCCAAAAGTTCATTCTTTATTCACCAACTTGAGATACTTAATAGTTTTTAGTTTGTGCATAAAAAAAGCCTCAAGGTTTTGGAGTAAGGCCACTGTTGCATGTATTGTACTATGAGTGATTGTGTGTGTGCGTGTGTGAGTGTGTGTGTGTGTGTGTGTGTGTGTGTGTGTGGTAAGCTGTGCCTCAGGTCTGAATGAGTGAGATACCGCTGCAGAAGCCCAGCTTATCCCCTCTGATCATGTCCACGGCTGTCTTATCTCTCAGTCCCATACCCCCTGCTTTACTTTCTCCTCTTCTCTTTGACATTTCCGACCCTCTTTTCTTTCCACATCCTTTTTTCTCCAATCATTTGTCATCTTTGCAAATCTCCAGGTGCCAGTCAGCTGCAGAATTATTGGCACAAGTCAAAAATTTTTGCAAACGTTAAGATGAATAAAATGAATAAAAGGAATAACAAATGGAATGAAATAAAATTAAATTTCAAGATAGGAGGATGTTGTGTAGTTTTATTGTACCGCAATATATTTAATGGGAATGCATTTTTTTGTTGTTGTTGTTTTTTTTTTTTTTTGCAGTGCACTGATTTCAAGATTACTGGTACGTCTGCAATTAGAGAGCAATATTTGATGTAAGAAACTTTTCCTGTAAGGCAGTATTCAGATTTAGCAACCTAAAGTCCACATGAATTCAAAATAGATGTTTTGTGACTTTTAGTATGAATATGTTAGCCTTAAGGTTATCTAAAAGCTAGTGTGCTCCGAAACAATGAAAAAATTAGCATTTAGAAGATAAAGGCATTCGAAATGTACAGACTCTCTCTACCACCAATAAGAATCAACAATTTTTCTGTCCAATCAAATGTTGTCTAGAACCTCTATAAGGTAAGCTAAATGCTATTGGCTATTTAAAAAGGAGGAGTCACTCCATACGCACATCAACACATCAAATATCGCTGTGCATTTCAAGGCACTTCACAGGGACTGTAAGATAAAAAGTTATGTAAATATTTACACAAGTTCAGTTCCTTGTATTCACACTTGGTTTAAGCACGCACTTGAATTTCTGTGTAGTGACTCCAGATTATTACTAATTAAACTACCCTCATGTAGTTCCAATTAATGGTCCAATGGTGCTGCTCGTAATACTTTATTAATATAACAGACAGTAGGTTATAGTGTTATTGTATATAATATAAGTCAAAATTAAAAGGTATGTCACAATAACACGAGAGCGCTTTAAAAAATATTTTTCCACAACTTGCAGTTCAGAGCTTTCAAAACTAGCAAAGTTGGGTAAAGTGAGATTTTTCAAACACATTGCTTTTTCATCCTTAGATTTGTTTTTACCACCACAGAAAAATGAATGTTTGGTATGCAGGTGATGGTTTGAGGTATCACCTTAGTCAAAATGGTTCCTCTTTACACATCATTAGGTGTGTGCTACATTATTTATCTACCAGCAGCAGCAAACACTTCAGATTAACAGTGTGTGCTAACTGAACTTCAGATATCTAGCTCTCTGGCTGATTAAAATGGAGGACAATTCACAATCAGATACCTCACTGAGAACTGCAGTGATCACCATTGATGAACTACATAAGTCAAGCTGCCGAGTCTTTTTACTGTTTCTAGAAGCATGTGCTTATCTTTAAGGTCAGTGGTAGGCTTTATTGTGGAAAATTAGGATGCTTGATATAGCGGCCAGTGCGTGGTATACTCCAAATTTGACAACTAATAAGAACAAGAACAAAGGAATCGCATGCACTTTTCTAGAAAACATTCTAACATTCAGCACTTTCAGCAGCAAGTGCCATGCAAAAATTGAATCCATCAAACACAAATCAGGCATCACTCTCAGTAAAAAACAGCAGCCGTCATTCCTTTAATTCAAGCAGAATATTCAAGAACCTTAATCTATTTTGCACTGCTGATGGAGTGGTTTGATTTTTGTTTGCTCTCATTGCACTTGACATAACAACTTACAATCTGATCTCATGAGAAATCCGAAGAATGTGGTTGATCATAAGAAATAAAATGTAGAGATTTACACAGTAAATCATAAGAAATGGTACAAACACTAGCCTCATATTTAACCATAAGTTTAATCTTTTCATATGAAACGAGACAGGCTCAAGCACACCAAAATTGGACAGTGAGCCTGAGAAGACTAAAAAGACTAGGCAACTGTCCTGTTTCAGTGAGCTGTGTCCACTATATCCTAAATTTCCATTTCTTGGCTGACAGGACTGGAACCAGATTGTTCTGCTCCCACAAGTTCTTGTGAGAGTTCGCCAAGACCGTCTATGCCTGCTGCTAGTAGCACCTTATTGGCCAGATCGAATATGGTTCTCAGAGATAATACCCCTGCTGGACGGCACTCCCTGGGAGATTCCTGTTCACATTGTCTATTGTCTCAAGCCAGAGAGTTGATTTATCACCCTCAGACGGAACGATGGAAACTGTGGGTCTAGCCACTGAGGGGCACCAGCTCGTAGATTCTGGTCTCTCAACCGAGGCTGCAGAGACCATGTTGAACGCAGCAAGTGTGCTTGTAAATTGCTCCCACAGCGTGAAGCTCACGCAATGTCTCATTCCCTTCTCAAGGAACAGGATTACATGCGTAACCCTGATAGAACTGAGAAACTTTTTTTTTTTCTCGCAGCATTCTTTGTGACTGCTGTGTGTGAAAATCTCAGAAGATCAGCAGTAACTGAAATACTCAAACCAGCCACTCTGGTGCCAACAACCATGCCATTTTTAAAGAAACTGAGATCACATTTTTGTTTGATGGAAACATTAACTGAAGCTCTAGGCCTGTATCTTTTATTCACTGCAGTGTTGGCTGATTGGATAATTGCATAAATGAGCAGATGTACAAGTATATAACACTACCTATTATCTAAAATTGTAGAAGTATAATCTTAATGAAAAATGTTCAGTTGAAAGTACCCTTATTCTCATTTTTTCTTTAGCTGGTTGAAGTTGTGGTGGACCTCCAACAGGCCTGAATTGAGCAGCAAATCTCTTCTGCGCTTGATTCTCCATGCATGATGTGTGTTTGCCAGCAACATATTGAATGCAATGCCTGATCACTTTTGATGTGTGTGTTGAAATTTTGCTCTGCTCGTTTGTCTGTCTGTCTGTCTGTCTCTCTCTCTCTCTCTCTCTCTCTCTCTCTCTCTCTCTCTCTCTCTCTCTCTCTCTCTCTCTCTATGAGCTGTTTGGTGCTCTCTATGTCATGGTTTTGCCTTGAGTGGCAAGCTCTGCACCTCCACTGTGATCATCATCACTATGGATATGCACTATAAAAGCTACAGCACTTAAAAATAAAAATAATATATATTATATATATATATATAATTTATTTATTTATGAAATTGTTATACACTGTAAGTGCTTTGGCAGCCCAATGGTACAATAGCCAAGCTTTTTTTCCCCCTCAACTCATATTTAACACACAGATGACAGAATAAGTAGCACACACACACACACACACACACACACACACACACACACACACACACACACACACACAAGCTTGGTGGCTTCCAGGGAGCAATAAACTGCAGTTTTATGTGGGAGCAGCCCTTTCCACAGAGGAGAAAGAGTGCTGGGAAATGAAGCGTTATGGCCTCTTATGAACTAAGGCCTCATAAATAATGCTCTGATGGGAGAGAAAGAGGACAGCGGGCTGCCAAGAGGAAGTGTGGCCAACATACGCTCCAGTCACACACATCGTATATCAGTCCATGTCCGGTGTGCCCTCTGGAGGAGCTCCTGACCAGCCATTGAAGGCTTGGAATAAAGAGAAGTGCATCCAGAGCTAAGTATACACTCCTGATTTCATGCTTGATTTCCCTCTCTATGTAATCTGTTCTTCTTGTTGTGATTCTTTCTCTGTGTCCGCTAGGTGATGCATCTATTTTTGGCACATGCATACATACACACACACACACACACAATTTTGGTTTACAGGCAGTGTGAGTGTGGGTTGTAATAAAGGGTACTTTTGCTCTTTTGCACTGGGAGTGTGTGTAACAGTATCAGGGCTGACAGTCCACTCCTCAGTCTTTCAGAATAACAAGGCCAGTGTGTCTGTCAGATATACTTCTCACCTTCACTGCTTCACTATTATCATCAGCGACACACACACACACACACACACACCAGGAGTGTAACACAATTCCACTGTCTGTATCTTTAACTGTTTAGTGCTCCAAAAATTCATATCTGTATTCGTGTTTAAACCCAAAGTGGATGTGGCCTTAACCAGAAATGTTTGTTGTTTGTTTGTTTGTTTGTCCCTGGAAACCACTATGTTCCTAGTAACACTGGAAACACTGGAAACAGTTCAGAAGTAGAAATGCCAGCACTGTGAGCATGTCATAAATAAATGCTGTATATACATATTAATGAACATGGCCTTTGTTTGTTTGTTTGTATTTGAGCATATCTGAGTATTCACTCGTCCCTACATGAATGTAAAAACCTTTTCTCTTGCAGGACTGTTTTGATGCCTTCTGCAAAGTCCTCTAGTCTCAAACAAGGTTTCTGCCAAGGTTTTTTTTTTAAATAAAGGATACTGCACCTCATATGTGTGTCTGTATTTATATTTGTTTAAAACACATTATCTGTTCAATCTGAATAATCTATTCGTGTTTGGTTACACACACACACAGACACACTATGTCACAATACACTTTAAGATTTATATTACAGATTTTGTGAGTGCTTATAACACAACTCCATTCAGAGTTCATGCAGAAAGACATTCTAGCACGTTTATTGTAGATTTCACAGTATATAACAAATCAAATTATTATTATTATTTTTTTAAACACAACAGAAATCACAGAAATTGGCAGAAATTAGAGTTTAATGTAAAGGTAGCATCTAGATGACAAAGTGGAAGGAGAATATCCTCAACAACTAAACACTTTTTAAACATTTTATTATCTTCCCTGAGGTGTAGTTATAATATCAGTAAAGTTTTTTTCACACACACAAAAAAAAAACATTTTTAAAAATGTAGTAATTTATTACCTTTTTCCACCCTGCCTCTGACCCTCTGGCAGAAACGATAATTTTTTGTGTCCTTTACCTTTAAGACGTCAATGTAACCACCCACTGCTATGATTGGATAACATCTTTGCCTATTAAATAATTATCAATGTCCCATGCAAAACACGTGCGAAACTGTTTGAGTAGCAGTGGGCGGGGCCTACGTAGGTGTCAGTGTCTTTCTGAAGGGGCAGTCATATGCAAATGTGTTTGCCCGTGTGATGCCACAGATCTTGCGACGTCCTAACAAGTCGTTTTTTGGAGCTTGTTTAAATAAATGTTCTTTTTGCATGCAGGAGGACATATTAAGCTATGAAACTTACAGGACGTTTTAATGGTACAATGACCTCTAGATGTCAAAAGATCAAGGAAAATTTCATTTCTCATGTCATGACCGCTTTAAAACCAGTAGTGTAGTTAAACCAGTAGTTAAACTGGTAGTGTAATTAAAATCTGCCAGTTTGTAATTTTTTCTTATTATATCATAAGGTTTTTGTGAGCTTTTGAAGACATCTGCCTCAATGCTTATTTACTTTATGTCAAGTACTAAAATCAGATTAAACTGTGAACATTACAGTCAATTACACTGAGAGAACTTATTAAACACTGCCAGAACTGCAGTGTACTTCAGTAATGACAGTGAATCTTGTCAAAATTAAGTGTAGTACACACGCTTTCCAGAGAAACAGGACATTTCAGGCAAAAGTACATCATCAGCCATGGTTCTGAGGTTATAAGGAGGTGAAACTGGTTGATATTCAACAGGTTTAATGATGTACACTATATGGCCAAACGCATGTGGGCATGTGACCATTCAAAAGTCCTAGATTAAAACCATGGACATTAGTATTGAGTTGGTTCCCCTCTGATGCTATAATAACCACTCTTCTGAGAAGGCTTTCCACTAGATTCTGGACCGTGGCTGGGCAGATTCGTGCTCATTCAGCCACAAGAGGTTGGGCACTGATGTCCAACAAGGAGGCCTGGAGTAAAATTGGTGTACAAGCTCTAAAACTCAGAGCAATCTGGACCTTGCTCTGTGCCCAGCAGTATTTTCTGGTTGTGCCCCGTAGTTCTGGTGAAAGGAAATGTTAATGCTACAGCATTAAAAAGACCCCCTATACATCTGTGTGCTTTCAACTTTGTAGCAGCAGCTTGGGGAAGACCCTCATATGGGTGTTTTGTTCATGTGTCCACATACTTTTGCCAATAGGGTAATAGCTGTTGCAAAAACATGGCATTCATTCCATGGGGTTCCAAAGTTTGATCAGTCAATCTGCTCTTGGATTCTCCGATGTACAACTAATTCCAACTGATCTGTTATAGGAAAGACAGTAAATGCATCAGAAGTGATGGATTATAAAAACTGATGGGCCAGTATTATTAGTGTCTGTTCTTCTTCTTCTTAATAATAATAATATTAGTAGTAGTAGTAGTAGTAATGGTGGTAGCAGTAGTAGTATATACAGTAATGGTATTGGAATTTGTAGTCTGATGTATTATTATTGTAGTCTGATGTATTATTATCATTATAGCGGTTGTAATAATTGTTAGTGCTGATACCAGTAATTAGACTCGCTCAAGACAGGCATTATCCTATATCCCACTGCTTTACTACAATTTCTTGCAGTTAAACTTAAATTATCAGCAGTCTACATTTCCATTGCCTGCTATAATCAGAAATGTAAAAAAGAAGTTTAATATAAAGTGAACTATAGGCAATTTTATCAGGGTACTATTTCATCCCTCCAGACTAGCGATTCTTTCTCATTCTTGCTAATGTGTTGGGGTGAGGTATGACAGTGCATGCTGACATAAAAGTAGTTAGCAACTAATGTGGTATGTAGATTTATTATCATTACGAATATACAGCTTGTCAACGTATAATGTTCACACAATTATATGGATGGCTTGGCATGTTTTAATTTTGACCATTTGTTAACTAAAGAAACTAATTATAATGGCATCTACACTATATTGTTTATTATTCAAATATTGTGATAAACTATATGGCCAAAAGTTTGTGGACACCTGACTATCACACCCATCTATTGGCCTTTCCTAAACTGTTGCCACAAAGTTAGACGCACACAATTGTATTTGTCGTCTTTGTATGCTGTAGCATTACAATTTCTCTTCACTGGAACTAAGGGACCCAAACATGTTCCAGCATGAAAATGCCCCTGTGAACAAAGCAAGTGCCATGAAGACATAGTTTGCCAAGGTTGCAGTGGAAGAACTCAAGTGGCCTGCACAGAGCCCTGACCTCAATCCTACTGAACATTTTTTCATTTGAAGAATTGGAACGCCAGGCTTTCTCACCTGACCTCAGTACTTAAACTCACTAATGCTCTTGTAGCTGCATGATTACAAATCCCCAAAACCACACTCCAAAATCTAGTGCAAAGCCTTCCCAGAAGATTGGAGGCTCTTATAACTGCAAAAGGGGGTCTAAGCCTGGAATGAGATGTTCAACAAGCACATGGATGCGATGCTCAAATGTCCGAAAACTTTCGGCTATATAGTGTATTTTTTGCCATACCACCACCCTGTGAGTAAGCCTACACTCACACACATTCTGAAATGTCTTTTATTCCTGCTCTATCAGCCAGTCCTTTCTCTTTCATGCTCAGCCTTCTTCAATCACTTTTGCTATCCCTTTGTCTATTTCTTTAATGTCTCCTCTCTCTTGTCTCCGGCACACCTGCCATCTCTCTCTATCATACTGGGGCTTGTGATTGCTGGTGTAATAGCAGCCATCTTTCTCAGGTCAGAGAGTAAATGGGGGTTCCAAGCACACAGACAAACAGACAATTGCTGTTTCTCAGTTGCAGATGTGCGTGTGATGAGCTTGTGTAGCTTTAACAACTCTCTCTATGATAAAGTCACACAATTTTGCTCAATTTATATGCAGGGATGTAGTGTACCACAATATTGTCTCACATGCTTGGATAAATTTGCTTTTCTGCTCTAAAACAAAAAAGGTCACAGTCATACCCGTGTGAAAGAAGTGCGTCTGTGTGTATGATGTGCATACCAACAATCAAATAAGTCCTAATGCTTATTTTAGATGTCAATCACACACTATCATAGGACTAGCATTGACTTTTACATCATAAAGACTTACAACATACCATGATTTCATCCTTGCAAATTCAGAATGAGCTCATTTTGTGTGAAAGGTTACATATATTAAGGCTAGTGATGAGTCTTTATTGATCACATGTACATTAGAGCACAGTCATTAAAATCTCAGAATCACTGTAATGCTCACAATACATGAGTTGTGAACAGTTGTTTTGTTAATGTAGCGGTACAAACTAGGACTAGCTACCTTATGGTTTACCAGATAAAATTATAGAATAAAATAAAAAATATTTGTACATACCTGTCCACATACAACCAGAATGTTTATTTGTGTTATTGTCACTTTAATTTCTCCAACAAATCCTGACTTGAAGTAGGACCAAGGCTTTTGTATGCCTTCAGGCTTTGCTTAGTGTATTTCCCCAGCCTCGAATACAGGTACATGTATAAAAGTCAGGAAAACCGATTTCTGGCCACATGCCAATGTCCATGGACCACATGTTCTTGGGCACGTTGTAAGGGTCACTGTTGAGTCCAACTGCCTTTAATTTAATCTGATAATCATTAGTTATACTAGCGTTTTCGCAGCTTCCCCTATTAAAACCAGCCATTTTGCTGGATGTTTTGCCACTCAGTCCAGCCGAGGGGGGCGTGTTCCTGTGGGAAATTGATATCAATGCATACACTCAATTGTAGACGAGGATCACCCACTACACAACCTTTCACAGTCTGGAGAGATACCAGACAAGGCGTTTATGAAAATAAAGATGAGAGAAGTCTTCTAATGTGACATTTTCAAGATGGAGCCTGGATGTTGTGGTTATTTGTACTATTTTGTACAGAAATACAGAGAGAAATATAAGAAAAAAAATTTGGAGGAAGGATTGGTTGGGGAGACATCGGCATTGAGTATTGTCTGTTCTGCAAAGAGAACTGGAGATAAGACTGCAAAGAATTATAGCTAATTTTATACTGTGCGTCACCAGGAATCTTGTGGTGTTTGTTTGGTTTTTATTTTTGTTGTTTCAAACAACCATTTTTGGATGACATGCCAAATAATTTATTATAGCAATCCAATCATTATTGTGCTTATGATTGTTTCTTCTTGAACTCATTTGCTGTTGCTCATCAATGCTTTTGCTACATGCCCAAGAGGTGTTCACATTACAAAAATAATTACAAATACTGAAAAGACTGGAAAATACTGAAAAAATGGAGACTGCATACTGTGACAGCTCGCAGACTGGGAAAATCTTGCCACAGACATTTGTTTTTGGGCACAAAAATTGCTCTGTGACAGGGACATCTGGTCTAAAATCATGTAGTGTGCATTCAGCATTAGGGGCGTGGTTAGCACTCATATCTTTTCTTACAACTTTATTTCTTACAAATTTATTCACACTGCCTGTATAATTTTAATAAGCTCAGATTGGCATACAGTATAAAATAAAAATGCATTAAAAAGTATGCATTTAGTGTACATAAAAAGTGTGAAAACATTCTTCCAAGAAGTCTGCAGCATTTGGTAGAAGCAGCTTTGTGAATTTTTTTGCCTCAATAAATCCCTTAAGCATGACAGATGTGTTCATTTCCTTTTCCATTACAACCTTTTAGATTTATTTCAATAACAAAGAGCAGGAATATGTGCGGCATGCAAATTGCAAGGCAAACGGTGTCAGACAGTTCAAAGACAGGCTGCGAGTGTTTGATGGCATTCTAATGTTGTCCGTGCGGCAGAGAGAAAGCGGCGGTAAAGCAGAGAGACGTTGCCGAGAGACGCTTTGATGTCGGACAACAATGGCTGAGTCCCTTCGTCCTCGGAGAAGTGGCAGGGAGTAAAAAAAAGCATTGCAAAGCTGCAGCACAAGAACATTCAGAAATGGTATTCAGTGTAATAATGGACACTATCACACTCACTCTAGGTCTTTATCCATAATCCAAACACTATTTAACCAGAACACAATGTTGGAACACATTTCCATATTCTTCATAATGCAATAGATAAAAGTGCTAACTTTTAGAAATTTTAATTTACTTTTCATTATACCTTAGCTATGAAAAATACTTGAGATTAGCTGGCAGGTATGATATAATTTTTTCTATTGCGACACCTGTAAAGTAGATCCAGTCAAAAATTTATTCACAGTTCTAAATAAATGTTTCCATGTAACTTTTTGTTGTTGTTGTTATACTGGTCTTCATTACCATACTGCTAAACCAGGGATCCTCAAGCCTTTTGCAGCTAGGGACCCCTGTAACTAGGGGGGGAAACATATATAATTCAACTGTCAAAATATTTAGCACTTTATTTCAGTGTATATAATAATATTATGGCTATTTATTGGAGCCATAGAGTGTTTTATTCCAGAACTTTCTTTGCTATTGGATTATTCAGGGTGGGATGGAACCCATTCAATTAGAGTGACTAACTATTCAAAAATGACTAATAAATCTCAGTAATACATATGTATAATAACTTTGATAATGATGGATCATGATTTCTACCAAACAAAATGAAATCCCCTGTCTAAGCATCAGGGACCCTCGGAGGTCACCGGATTCCACTTTGAGAACCATGATTCTAAACGACAACAAAAAAAATTATTTGTATGGAACGTTTTTTTAATGTGTGAGAGAATGTAAGGCAGCAGTGTTATGTCACATTCACATCATGTGGGAGAAAAAAGAGGACACGAGGCGAATTCAAGTGTTCCCATTTCATTTACTAGATAAAAATGGCAGTTGTAGTTTTAATCTAATATTAGCTAGTATTATTACATAGCTGTGTAATTTATTAGTTGAATTAATTATAGCCATGTTCAGCACATTTATGTACTCAGTTGCCTCACTTCTGCATTTGGTTGGAGACAATGTGACTGATTGAAAGCTCCAAAGATTTTGAATTACCACTCAGAGGTCAATGTGACTAATTCTAACTCAGAAGTCGTAATCCTAGTTGGAATATGCTAATAACAGTTATATCCATGGGACAAGAATGCAGCATTAGTGCTACAAAACAGCAAGGTTATCTGCTGTTAAATGTAATGTTGATTAAAGCCTAAGCTATTTTTCCCAATAAATTGTCGTTTAATTCTTTGATAATGTACAAAAGAAGTACATCTTTAAATATGTACAAAAGAATACTGTGACTGAATTGAGGCTACAGTATGTGGAAATGCCCATAGCAACCATAGCATTTGAGGGTAGGGGACTACAAAGTTAAATTATTTTTTATATATATATATATATATATATATATATATATATATATATATATATATATATATATATTTGCTATTTTCATATAATTTAGATATAAGTAAGGAAAACATACTCACTGTTTTTTTTTGTTTTTTTTAATGCAGTAAGTGGCCATGGTATAAACAAGATATTACCTGCCTTGTTGTCAGGCGGCAGGGACGGACACAAGTGCAATTACACAAAAGCTTTATTAGGAAAGCTTTCAGCAAATCCAATACATAAAGCAGAATCAAGAACAAGAAACAGACAATGGCCAGGTGATCAGAAAACAACATAAACAAGGCAGGAGTCATGATCTGCAAAGAGCTGGCAAAGCCTATACAGGGTCTCACTGTCGAAAGGAATCAAACAGTAGAGGTGAACAAAAACTATTCCAAAACATTAGATGTACCATTGAACACTGTGAAGGCCATCATCAACAACTGGAGAAAATGGAGTACCACAGTGACATTAGCAAGAACAGGATCCAAAATTTACAAAAGGACAAGAGTACTAATTACTCTCTGCATGTGACAACAATCTCTTGTATTCTTCACACGTCTGTTCTGTGGGGTAGGGTGGTTGGACTGAAGCCCTTTCCAACAAAAAAACATCCAAATCCAACTAAACCACCCTAAACCATGTGGCAAAATGTGTTATGGTCTGATGAGACCAATTCCAAAATGTATAATAATTCCATAATTCTAAAAGGTATGTTTGGTGCAAAAAAAGCACATAAACAAAAAGACCCCATACCCAAGCTAAAGCATGGTGGTGGCATCATCATGCTTTAGGGCTGCTTTCTTTCAGCTAGAACTGGGGCTTTTAACAGGGTGATGGGATTTCATGAATAGCCACACATTTCAACCGATTTTAGTGCAAAACTTTCTGGTGTCTGCTAGTAAGCTGAAGAAATATCACCTTTCAGTATGACAGTAGCTGAGTTTACATGGACAACAATAATCCACTCTTAACCTGATTAAGACCATACTTTGATTAAGAAACTACCATGTAAACAGCAATTTTTACTTACCTTAATCAAATTAAGGTCATACTCGAATTAAGCTCTAATCGAATTAAGACAGGTGGAGTACTCCTTTTTTAGTCGCATTATGGACGTGTATTACAGACATGTAAACACCTTAATCACATTATCAACGTCGTGAGAGTTTTCACCGCATTTTGCGACAGGACACCATAACACACGGCAGTTCTCAACATTTTACGGCAAACAAGAGATTTTGGCTGCGTCCCAAACCGTATACTTGCCTACTATAGGCCTTTAGTGGGGAAAAATACATGCATCTCGGCTACTATATTGACGGTAAGTACGCGGTTTGAAACGCAGCCCACGGCTTCAAGCAGTTGTCTATTAGCATGCATAGCATGACAAATAATTAACTGCACTTAAAGCGTTTGTAAAAAAAATTTAAATAAAAACACCCAAAACTGTATATGGTACCATAACGAAGACGAACTGTATGTTGATACGCGAAATTCTGGAGGGACGTCGGACGGCGTGGCGTGGTGAAGTAATGACGCAGGCTGTTAATCTAATTATGTTCTATAACATGCAAAACTGGAACATGACAGGAGTATTCTAAAAGCGACTCATGTAAACACCTTAATCACATTATTATCTTACTCAGAGTAAGGTGAATAATTAGATTACTGCTGTCCATGTAAACGTAGTCAGTGACCCAAAGCATACATCCAAATCAACAAAGGAATGGCTTAACCAAAACAAGTTAAATGTTTTCGATGGCCTAGCCAGAGCTCAGACCTGAATCCAACTAAAAATCTGTAGGGTTACCTACAGGAGATACTCTCACAATCTAACGGATCTGGAATGTTTTGCAGGAAAGACTGGGAAAATATTGCCAAGTCAAGATGTGCCTAGCTGATAGACTCTTACCCAAAAAGTAATGTGAGTAATGTAATAAAATCAAAAGGTGCTAAAACAAAGTGTTAGTTTAGGGGTGTGCACAGTTATGCAACACACTTATGTGACTTTTTATATCCATTGAATGTAATTTTATTTTATTTCTCTTAAAAATAATGGAACCCAAATTATAATTCAGAAAAAAAAGACCCATTAATGGCTATTGTAGTAATACTAAATACAGAATCGAAGAAATACAATGGGGTAATTGGAATGGATAAGCATGTACAAGTAAATAAGACTATCCGAAGCCCAATGGCTAAGCTTTTAACAACTCAACATGAAGAGTAGATCGGCTCTCAGCATGATTACAGTTCATGTCTGATTCTGTTTCAATGCCAAATGAGAAATTGTTTTATTTATTAATTTATTCATTTATTTATTTAAATTTTTTTTGCTGTAGTACTGTGAGACCTCATTGGAGCTGTCTTGCAAATACAATTTTCTGCCCAGTGACTAAATATCAAGCAGGTGCAAAGGGAAAGATGGGAAATCAGAATTCTAATCTAAAAGATACTACTGACTTTGTATCCACTGGTAACTGTTGAGCTCACTCCCACGTGCCCTGCTTCGAAAGATAGACCATAATGCAACATGACAACACAGTGAATGGGGTCGTCCATGTACTCTTAGTGTATCCATGTATGCAATTGCCCTGGTGTGCCCCATATCAGCTAAGCATTATGGCAAAGAAGATAGGAAAAAGGAAAACACAGTGCTCCAATGAAGTAAAGACACCTGGTGTACATCACTGAGCCCAGTGAGTAAAGCTTTTACCTTGTGATTATTAAGCCCCTCATGGGATTTAGCTCAGCTTGCCTGAGGCTTATGTGGCATTTAAAGAGACAGTGGTGCTGATCAGATGTTTAGATAATGGTTTGAAGTCATGACGGATCTCCAAACTGTAGCTGTATGCATTTCAGCTTTCCTGTGTGGAAATGTTAAAACACTGATATTCCCACATAGCTCCAGTCTTTCAGATTGGACTCCTTAGATCAGCCAGTTTCAAAAAGTTTACCAGCATACTGTAGGCTTTCCTTCTTGAAAGAATGATGTGAGGTAGCAGAGAGCACATGCCAGAGGCAACAGCTGATTTCTCCTATCATGAAGCTTTAAACATAGCTTGTGAGACAAATATCACATTTCAGACTCTACTAGAGCAAGAAGGAAAGTTGCAGCATCATCCATATAGATTCCGATTCAGCTGGATGGCCAGAACTTATCTGTTTAAGCTACTGCAGTGCTTACATCTAAATGGACACCATGATGAATAGTGCTCTCAGATCACCAGTTACTCACATACCCATGTTTAGGAAATAGAGTTGTAAACAACAGAAGGAACAGTATTTCTTTATGCAAAGACAAGCAGCTCATTTTTAGTGTACATGCATTCAACTAGAGAGGAGACCTGTCTCACGGAAGCACATATATTTGAGTGGAAGATGATGAAATAGCCACAGAGTCTCTAAAGCTCCAACACAAGCATAGCCACTATCCTCTACTCACTACTATTCCTCAATTTGTTACTGTATATTAATGTGCCTGTTCAATATGTTGTTTCTACAGTAACAACTTACACATGGACTTGCATGGTGGAGGCTCCATATAAAAGCATTAAAAAAGATGCATAATTGTTGATATGGTGATGTTTTCTGTGAGGAGCCATTTATTTTGCATAGTTGTTAAGAGTGTCCAGTGTTAGCACTTTGTGACTGTCTTAAAGTTTAATGATGGGAAAGTCTTCAGGACAGAGGACTTTGCAATTTCTCAGTAATAGAGAGACTGAGAGAATGACTTTTTATAGCTGCTATAATGTATGTGATAACAGGAATTAACTAGTTTTGTGGACATTCCGAATGAATGAATGAATGAATGCTTTTTATGAATGCTTTTTATTGTCACTATACATATGTACAATGAAATTAAGAGCCACTCCTTTTTGTTCCGTGCAAACATATACATTCAATACACAAGAAGAATAAACAGATAATACACAGATAAATAAATAAGATAAATAAACAAAATAAATAAACAAGATATACAATATATGCAAGATATATGCACGATAGATAGATATTAGGGTGGATGGCGGAGGTACTATGAAATGCACAGTTTGAGACAATATATACATATGCTGTGGACTCAGTACATGTGTTTGTTTATCATGGTAATAGCTTTTGGGACACGAATAAAAAGTATGATCTGTCATTTATAAACACTTTGGGACACGGGGTTCTAGAAGGTAATCAACTCTGGTGAGGTAATCTCATCACACTGATTATTTTCCATGCCACACTGTGTTTTATTATGGACTATGTAGATAATATATTATTCTAAATAGTTGATTTATATGTAGTTCTTTGGCAAGTACACAGTATTGTGTTACAAAGTAATTAGAGTTTCACATGTTACACTCACTTTATATTTCACAGTAATAGTAGACATGAGATGAGATGGATCTGGAGCTAATCTGGGGATAACTGGACAAAAATACCCCTTGGATGTGATGCCAGTCCAATGCAAGGCATCACACACATTCCCATACTAATTCATACCTAGGGGCAATTTCGAGCAGCCAATCCATCTATTGCCATCTACTACCATACATAATTAAATAATGACATAGTACTTAAGGACATTTCATATAGAGTGGAATGGTGGTGCAGTGGGTAGTATTGCTGCCTCAGCTTCTGGGTCCCTGGTTTAATCCTAAACTTGGGTCAATGCCTGTGTGGAGATTCACATGTTATAGCCGCATCGGTTTCCTTCAGGTTCCCTGGTCTTCTCCTATCTCCCAAAAACATGGCAGTAGGCAGCTTGATTTCTCTAAATTTCTCTAAATTTATTGAATGTGTGCATGGTTAGCTGGATGTGTTGAGGTGTGTTCTCACCTTTCACCCAATGTATGGGCAACAGATGGCTCAACCGTGGCCCTGACTAGGATGGAATGGTTCCTGACAATGAATAAATAAATAATCATTTTATAATGTAGAGACAAATCCACTCAGTACAATTATAATTGTTCTGAATGGAGGCTACAGTCTCTGTACTGTAAATCTAATTGCTTTTAATTGGCCACTGAGAGCCGAACTGGTTTTACAGTCCATTTGGAAGAGTTCAATTGAATTCAGATAAATTCGAAAGAAACCATTAGCAACCATTTTATCCTTGAAGATTCAACATGCTTTGCTCGACTGGAGACAGCTGGAATTTTCCCTAAGGCTGGCTGTCTCTAAGTTCTGTCTCTCTCTCTCTCTCTCTCTCCGCTGAATTCCTGTGGAGTTTTAGACCTTACGATAGTGTGCACTGACATTCACAGTGGATGAGGAGAGAGAGGGGGGATTCTATTGTTACTGATCCATCTAGACATTGCTGAGCCAGAGCAGGCATGCAAATGCTGCAGCTAGTAGATGGATGAGCCCACCATGGGGTTGTAATACTCAACTAGACTAATGGGTTAGCAGAGCAAACCTAAGTCAAACAGTCCATGAAGGTTCACTTAGATTCTGGAATTGATACAAAGGAAACTAGGAACCTATATGACCTGATGGCAGGCTAGGCTCTGATCAGGATCTAGGCTCTATCTAAACAATTTCAGTTTGCAGTAGGCTTTTTTCACATATATGTTTGTATGTCTGTAGATTTATCCTTTGAATATAGATCTTCCTGTTTGATGTCGGGCGTTAATAAATAGAAATAATGAGTATAAGGCACACAACATTGTAGTCTGGGTCTCAAGAGGTTATTAAAAACTATTTACTGTATTTACTGTTTACTGATAAGCACACACCTTGAAATCATTACAGATCTCTTAATAACAGATTCCTATTCTCATACAATGTTGCATAGGAAGATATGAAAAATGAGGTCTCTTGAGGACCCTGGCATGATTTTTGACAAAGACAGAGGTGTCAAACAGCATTCCACATCAGCATTTTTGTGATGGCCATAATCAAAGTATACGATTCTTCTTCTTTATATATAATTATAGAATTTACACCATATCTATTATATACTCGGTGTGTGAGGTGGAGGACACCCTGGATGAGGGGCCAGCCCATCGCAGGGTACAATCGTACACACATTCACACTGTACAGACAAGTTGGAAATGGCAATCAACCTACAATACATGTTTTTGGACTGGGGAAGGAAACTGGAATACAGGAAGGAAACCCCCAAAGCATGGGGAGAACATGCAAGCTACACACACAGGGTGGAGGTGGGATTTGAACCCCCAATTCAGGTGGTGCAAGGCAAGTGTGCTAACCCCTAAGCCACCATGCCCCCCGCCCCCAAATATCTCTCTCTCTCTCTCTCTCTCTCTCTCTCTCTCTCTCTCTCTCTCTCTCTCTCTCTCTCTCTCTCTCTCTCTCTCTCTCTCTCTCTCTCTCTCTCTCTCTCTCTCTCTCTCTCTCTCTCTCTCTCTCTCTCTCTCTCTCTCTCTCTCTCTCTCTCTCTCTCTCTCTCCCTCTCCATGTACATATACAATGGTGTGAAAAAGGATTTCTTCTGTCTTTGTGTATATCTCATACTAGTTGCGGTTGAGTTTCAACTTACGGACTGAAGATCAGACATTCTCCTTTAGGATTTTCTGGGAGAGAGCAGAATTCCAGTTTCCCTCAATTATTGCAAGTTGCCCAGGCCCTGAAGCAGCAAAGCATCCCCACACCATCACACCTCCTCCACCATGCTTGACTGTAAGTGTGATGTTCTTTTTGTGGAATTCTGTGATTGGTTATGCCAGATGTAATGGGACCCCTGTCTTCCAACAGTTCCACTTTCTCCCAAAAGTTTTGGGAATCATCAAGGAGTGTTTTGGCAAAATTCAGACGAGCCTTAATGTTTTCAACTTGCCACTCTTCCATGAATGCCATTTTTTCCCAATGTCTTTCTGATAGTGGAGTCATGAACAGTTATTTTATTGATGTAAGAGAGGCCTATAGTTCCTTTGATGTTGTCCTCTAGTCTTTTGTGACTTCCTGGATGTGTAGTTGCTGTGCTCCTGGAGGAATTTTGGAAGGTCAGCCACTTCTGGGAAGGTTTACTACTGTGCAGAGTTTTTCCATTGGAGATAATGGCTCTCACTGTGTTCGTTTGGAGTCCCAGAGCCTCTGAAATAGCTTTGTAACCCTTTCTAGACTGGTGTATTTCAATCACTTTCTTCTACGTCATTTATGGAATTTATTTCAATTTTGCATAGTGTGTTACTGGGTAAGACATTTGAACCAACTTCATGAAATTGAAAAATTATATTTAAGTAATTGTATTTGCAGTAATCGTCTAGTCCAGCTGAATCCCATTATGCATGATTTGGGGAATTAGTAACTAATAATGTGTATCAAGGTTCCTCGCAACCCCGTAGGATAAGCGGTATAGAAAATGGATGTATTGATGTATAGATAGATAGATAAATATAGATGGAATGAATCTGTGGTGAATTCTGGAAAGTGTGAAAATGTTGAGCAGTAGTGTAGGCCTACTGCGGGTCATTTCGCTATTATTTTTTCCAAATTCACATGGGCCAAATGAAATGAGGCCAAGGCCCGGATTTGGCATGTGAGCCTTGTGTTTGACACGTGGGCTAGGAGGATCATACTCATGTATGAGAAGAATGATATGATGTATGATCATAGCCTTTATAACTCATATGGGTGTCTCATGGCCTTTGCCCTCAGTGCACCATTAATGGTTCTCATCTCTATAACCGTAGAACCCGGTTAATAAACCTAGGCAGAATGACTTTACACTGTGGACATACTGTAATGCACACCCTCTCCTGCTGTTTGTGATAGTGTGCACACACATTTAGCACTAAGATAGAACTTAAAAAAAAAAAAAAAAAAAAAAAAAAAAAAAAATCAAGTTGTTTGACAACATTTTGTTGTCATGTCAGTGTACTGTCTTGGTACTAAATGATTTGCACATGGACAAGTATGTAGATTGCATTGCAGTACTAAAAAAATAAACCATTGGAAAAAAAAACATAAAAGGTTGCAATAATAAGCATGCTGCAGAAGTGTTTTGCTGTAGAAACCCAACTAAAATGTTATGAGTACGTGAATAGGGAGGTTCAGAAGCATTTTCACCAGGGTGTGAACAGCCTACATTCAACGAGAATTCAAATTGATTTAATTGATTTTCTTCAGTTGGCATTTTCTTTCTCTGCCACTGAAGTTTTTCTGCCTTAATAAAAAGTGTTGTTTATAAAGGCAGTAGTCCTGATACAACCTAAAGACTCCTGTACCAAGACCTCTATGCAAGAAAATCTTTAAGGTAAATTTGGGGACACAGAGAAACTTAAGCACATGCGTGAATGTCTGAATACGCAGGACATTTCCAGGGTAAATATTGATTTCACCTTTAAACATAAGTTGACTTATGCCATCGACTCTGAATACAACCCAAAGTGAACAATATACTAATGAACTTGATGAATGAAAATGTTCATGTAAAAATCTAAACAAGTATGTGGATAGTCAGCATGAGTGGAAGTGTTTGAGTGGTGATCTCTCCTATAAAATAAATAGGCCATAAATGAATCACACACAAAGCTCATGCTGCTGATCCTGTTTTATATATATATATATATATATATATATATATATATATATATATATATATATATATATATATATATATATATATATATATGATGCACAATAAGCATATAAATCATATAAATGTGCATCCACATAGAGTTAGAAAGTGAACTTCACTTCTCATTGATATGGTCACTACTTAGTTATATACATTACTGTGCAAAAGTTTTAGGCACCCTATTATTTTTAGTACAAACTTTGTTATAGATTTTTTATTTGATGACTTCTACATTATCGAGTCAGTACAAAAAAACATTTTCGATTCCAAAACATTAGTTTTCTAGCACAAAATTAAATGTTCCAGAAAATTTTTTGTATTAAAGAAAGCAACATATTACATAAGAGGCACTTTTCAGAAAAAAAAAAAAACACAATGAAGGCTGCTGGGTTTTGCTGCAAAAATCAGAAGCAAGTGCGACAGTCAAAGTCTCCAGAAGAACCATGGCTGGTTCTGCAAGATTCTCAATAAAACATTCAGCTCATTTCCTTATAAAACTGCAAAAATTGTACCAGAGACTACTTTTTTTATTTGTATTTTTTGTCACACCAAATATTGACTTTGTTTCATTTACTACTGTTTACTGCTCTTTACGGTTTTTGTTGTGGTTGTTTAACATTTAATTTCATTTTTTTGAAGGCATCTTTGCTCTACAGTATTTCTTTGCATGTGCCTAAAAATTTTGCAGAGTACTGTAGATCTGCTGGAAACGTGCACAAAGCCATGAAAATGTCAGTTCAACTCCGTTCATTAACTCAGTCTCACAAAACTAACACTATCCACAATCCATCACAAACAGACTTTTGAGTGCACTCACCTGTTCCGAATCACACACACAGACATAGAAAGGACTCTCACTCGCAAACACATTGTCAAGTCAATGCTCAGTTTGTGCATTGCCTCTAGTGACTACCAAGCCTTATAGTCCAGTGTTGGTTATTCTAGTTTTTTTTTTCTTTCTTTTTCTTGGTTTTTGAGCCTTTGCCTTAGCCCTGTTTATCCTGTTTGTGCCTCGCCTGACCTACGCCTGTTCTTTGATTCTGCTCTTGCCTAACGTTTGCCTTTCTGTTAATAAAAATATGCTGAAATGCAACTGCATCCATTTCTGCCTGCACTTATATGACAGCAAATAGAGTTGCAGGCTACTGAACAATGTAGCACATGAATGCCCTACTAATGTGCTTTATCAAACAGTACTTGCTTAAAAAAAAAAATCTCACTAATGTTAAATAAAATGGCATTTGGGTACTCATTAGCTTGATGAGTTGCGTGTGTGAATATTATTATGAGAAAAGGTATTTTTGACCTTTTATGAAGTAAATTAGAATTTTGTTTAGCAAAGCATATTCTATTTAATTTCATGGTTGAATATCATAATAGGTTAATACTCTTAAAAGCCTAATGTTTTTTTTAATGCTTTCAGTGTATTACCTTAATACCTTACCTTAATTAATAGATCAGGCTTGAATAGAAACACTCTGACTAAAAAAAGGCACTTTAGCTACAAATGATACTTGTATTATTTTTAAGGTGAGTTTGTGTGAGATTACCCTTGACAACGACAACAGCTAGAACAACAAAAATGAGAGTAAACAGGTTTTATGAGCAGTCAGACAGATGCGAAGTATAATCAAATGTGTTAACTAAACATTTAATTATCAAACTCTACTGCCAAATGCATATGAATATTAAAATGTCCAATAATAACAACATACAGCATATAGTAGTCACATCAAGTCCTATAAAGCAACTCTCCATTTCTGGATAAATGGGTTCAAAAGGACTGATCTGTTTCTAAGATGCAGAAATGTTCTTTTTACAAAAATGTTGCTATATACTGTAGCAGAGGTGCCAGCACTGCTAATAACAAGAAAATCCGAGAAGGAGGCACGAAAAAAATGAATTTTACCACAAAAAAAGTATACTAGTGTATAGGCCAGCTTTGTGATGGCTTTCATGAACTGAAATATGTATGTTTCTCTTTTACATGTATTTTAACCACATCTTGGATATCTCCAAATTGGAAAAAGGAAGAAAACTACGGTTAGATACCATTCCAACAGTAGTGCAGGAGCATCATGGATATTGTGGCATCTTGTATCAGCTACAAACTAAATTGAAACAGAATTGGTTCGGCTTAGGGGCTTATTTCGCTACATAACATAGCTATCCAACATTTTGATCAAATCCTGACAATGTACTGTGTGAGGAAATCATATTTATTGTAGCTAGCAAGGTTTAAAACATCTTTAGGCAGACTGATTGCTTTTACTACATTGGTTAAAGGACATTTACAGGAAGACAGAATAGGCAAGATAACAAAGGTAAAAAAAAAAGACTTTTTGTATACCAAGGTATGCTATAGACATAGGCAAAAAAAACAAAAAACAAAACTATGTTTCATCTCTTTTGGCTATTTGTGTGAATTCATCCACAATGACATCTGACAGGATTTTGCAGGCAGCCATACAAATAATTTATGCTGCTCAGAGCTTTTCTTCAGTTAAACATCTCTGCCATAGTAATATAACTGTATGATGGTTTCTTTCAACTCAAATATAATCTCTAGCACTGCTCACTGTTTGCACAAGAAGAGAAGTGCATACAAAGACTGCATTACTGGCAGAACCTAGCCATCTTATTTCTCACAGCGCCAACTATCGATCTAAGGACAGACTGGGTGGAGCCCTGCTCGTTGCTCTTGACCCTGTTACTGATATAATCTATGGGCAAGTAGGAGATGGTGTAAAGCAGATACGTTGGGGTGAAACAGATTAGCCTTAAACAGATTTATGTTCCCAGAAAGTCGTCTATAAATTTTTACCTTGCAAGCAGTAGACATAGTGATGTGTAGTACCATATGGCAAGAAATCCATAAAAGGCAATATAATGTGAACACTGCTACTCTATACTGCAGTATACTAAGTATAACAGTATACTGTTATTAATATATTGTATTTAAGATTAGTATTTGGTATTTAGTATTATTTGATTTTTATTCTGAAAAACAGAATTAAATCAAATTTAATCCACGTTGTAATAATTGCATTCCATAGTGTGGCAAACTAAATGTGGCTCATGTACCTTAAGGCTGTCAATGCATAGTGAAAAATGATGCTCTTTATTTCAATAAACACTGCAGGAATCATGTAAAAACATAATAGAATACAGCTATGGATAGGAGGAAGGTGATGCATGGTTCAGTAACTAGTCAGTAAAAGAGAACATGATAGTTTGTGTTTTAAAATGTGCTCAAAATGTGTATTCACAAAGAGGGTAGTTTAGATGTTCGTTTATGGTAGCACACACTCAAATGCAATACAGCCATGGTACATTTCCCATCTCATATAATGCAGCAGTTCCTTACTTAAAAGCAAATCCCAGCTGTCTTTCAGTATACAGAGCAACTGTAGTGAGGTTCTTGCTTTCTGTTTTACAAAGACCATTAAGGAAAAGTAAAGCAGTATATGTGTTCTTGTGATCATTCGTGCCAGGTAAACATATGGTTTTCATTATCATAATTCTCAGTTCGCTGATTATTAAGTGCTGAAAAAGGGTACATGCACACTGCACACATTATCATCCGTTCAACTCACCACTTGACATGCATTGCATATCGCCTCCAGCATGTGAAACTTGAGAGCTGTGTCTCTCTACAACAGGATTTACAAATGACCTTTTTCAAGCACGAAATTGTGGATTTCATACATTCATTGACTTTATTTCTGTTACCTGTTTGCCTTGTGGAGTTAACATGGAGTTATTCTAATCTTTACTATGCAGGTCAACTTTTAACTCACCAAGAGCAGTGATAATTTGGACATCTTATTTACAAACAACCAGAATGGCATCACACATAACAGATAATGATATATAATGCTACAGTTGTAGTCATATATTTACATACCCCTTGCAGAATCTACAAAATGTGAATAATAATAAAAAAGAGGGATCATTAAAATTGCATTTTTTTTATTTAGTACTCTCCTGAATAAGCTATTTCACATAACAAATGTTTACATATAGTCCACAAGACAATATCTGAAATTACACAAATGAACCAGTTCAAAAGTTTACACACTCTTGATTCTTAATACTGTGTGTTTTACCTGGATGATCACCGACTATGTTTTTGTTTTGTGATAGTTGTTCATGAGTCTCCTGTTTGTCCTGAGCAGTTAAACTGCCCACTGTTCTTCAGAAAAATGCTCCAGGTCCTGCAAATTCTTTGCTTTTCCAGCATCTTCTGCACATTTAACCCCTTTCCAACAGCAGCTATAAGATTTTGATATCCATCGTTTTACACTGAGGAAACTAAGGGATTCATACACAACTATTACAAAAAGTGCAAACATTCAGTGATGCTCAAGAAGGCAACAGTATACATTAAGAGCCAGGGGGTGTCAACTTTTGAACAGGATGATTGGTGTAAATTGTTATTATTTTGTTTAAAAATCTTTTTTTCATTTAGTACTGCCCTTCAGAAGACAAGATAATATGTTTCCCAGAAGACAAAATAATAACAATTTACACCAATCATCCTGTTCAAAAGTTTACATCTCCTTTACTCTTAATGTATCATGTTGCCTTCTTGAGTATCAGTGAATGTTTGCACCTTTTTTAATGACCCATCTTATATGTAAATTTATGAGCACAACTCTATAAGCAATTTATTGTGCATACATTTAATTGAGGAGAAACAGGATACACAGATCTATCTTCACAGACCATACTTTGCAGTGGGAACAGCAGAACCTTGTCCCCCAAGTCACCACTACCTTGTCAGTACTACCTGGCTGTATCAAATCTGCATACAGTTGAATCCAACTCAAACTTTTTTTGCCACACTGCAAGGTTCTCCCTACAGTCTCATGCATTTTTAGTGACTCCCCATTGAAAATAAATAGGCACGAAACATTGGATGCCGAATCCAAAAATCATAAATAGAGTTTTGGGTTTGCACAACCACAGGAGCAGTGAAACATCTTCACAGCTTGCTCACAGGTCAGTATGTGGGTGATGGCAACACTTGCCGCAGCCAAGCTATGAAAAGCTGTAGTTGCTGGTTGTACTTATATCTGTCAGATTGAGAAGCCAGAGTGCCAAATGTTCTAAAATGGCTGGGTGACCATTGGTGAAGAGATGTAGTGTTGCTTCTAGCCTTTTCTCACTAAAGGAAAAACTAGAAGTCTAAGATATCTCACAGTATATTACTGGAAGAGGCTATTTGACTGACTTTCCAAAAGGTTTATTTACCACTGTTTCAATCAACACTTGCTTCTAAAGCCATGGCACCATCATGACTAAAAATAAATCAGTGATTCTTAAAGGTATTACAGTTTAAAATTTTTATGTTATGATAACCTACTCCCAAAAATATCATGATATTACTCAACCATTAAAAAAAGTCATTACCTGTTCTAGGAACAAAATATATTTTTAAAAATCAGAAGTATTGCTTCTCTGACAAGTGCTTCTTGTCAAAGGTTGTCTCTATTTTATTGCCCCGTGATTTAAACTCAGCCAGTATTTGGTTTTGTTTTGGTTTTGATGAGAGACAAAACTACATAATATCTTTCCTCACAGGATATAACAGAATTTTTACCAACATGCCAATCTGGATGGGAACTATATTACCTTCTTTCTACTGGTCTTTTTTTTTTTATAGAAGGTAAAATACAACATAGTCTTTCATGCTGTGTACATGAGCAGCCCATAAAAAAATTACTGACATGATGGAGTCAGACAGGACTGAAATCTCAGAGACACTCTGGTAAACGTTACGTTACCTCACCTCCCCATGTAAAACTAATCCAATCCAAAAAGGATGTTAAAAGATATTTCTAAGATGACACTTCCATAAAATGTTTTACATTGTCAGTATTTATCACGTTGTCATTATATGATGATATCGAGCATGGCTGCAAGCAAAAGCGGTGAACCAAAAAACAAACAAACAAAAAGAAATGCATTTTGATCAGTATTTTGAAAAGGTCAACAGTGAGGTAACCACCCAATAATACACTGTGACTAACTGTGAAACCGTAGCACTGTAACAAACCTAGTGATTTGAATTTTAATCTGTAAAACATGTATCACAGTTATAAACATTATGTTTTGGAATTAAATGTATGGGGCCTGTATGCCCACACATCACCTCGGTCTACCAAATATGGAACATGATCAACTTTTCTATTGTAAGGGCAATCAATTACCTCCAAGGTTTTTTTTGGAGATAAATTGGAGGATATTGGAGTGAAAGTGAGATCTTCCATTCCCCCTGTCAAAGATAACTGATTCAAGTCATCAACTGATTACCAGTGTTAGAAGAAAAAAACAATAAACAGTGTTGGGCTTTCCAAGACTGCAGTTTAGACACTGCTGCTGTAATAAATATGGTAAGTAATGCAGTAAGAATGTGCTGATCAGTTGCTCTGAAACATTACCATCTGGGCTCTAGATTGGTGTGAATAAAGCCAAATGATAATTTACTATACTATATAAAAAAAGAAGATTTAGAGAAGAAGACAGTTTTGCATTTTATTATACTTTATTAAGAATACTTGCTTTAATTTGTAGAAGATTTTTTCAACTAATTGTGATTGCTCATGGATGTATAAGACATCAGTGATGCAGAAACAAAAATGCAGTAATTTGGCACACCAATAACAGAAAGATATAGCATAGCCAAGTACAAGGATAAACATTTCATGACATGTCAGTGTCTAGCAGATCCAAACATCTCCACATAAGGCTTTGATGACAGCCTTTGTTTGCTGGGTTTTAAATGTGCTTATGCTAAACATGTCTTTGCTGTAAATCAGTAGGCATATGCTGAAAGACTGATTATCTACAACCACAGCATGTCATTCACACATGGACTAAAAGAAAGAGTGAAAGTAGGTGGATCAGCTGTTTCCAAATTGCAATCAGAAAGTTGTGTTCGTCAGAATTTAAACATAGCCCTCTCTGAAAGTAACTCTGTGTATGGGTTGAGGTAAATTATGCTACTGCATGAATACAAAAATACAAGAAGACATAATAACCAAGTGGATCTTAAGAGAAGATTATTTCCCAAGAAATAATTCAACATTGGAATATTTTGGAATTTGTATGATCACTTCTGATCAGCGTATAAGTAATGAAATGATGGCTATGCCCCTGTCTTAAATAACCATTTTTTTTTACAATTGCGGTGAGCTGAAAAGCATCTCAGAACACACGACACATCAAATTGAGTCAGATTGGTTACAACAGCAGAAGGCCAGATCCAGTTCCACTTCTTTCAGCCAAGAACAGGAATCTAAGGCTACAGTGGGCACAAATTCACAGAAACTGGACAGTTGAAAAATATCACCTGCTTTTTTCCAACTATCCAGTTTCAGGTATATATTTACATATCGTGCAAAGCCTCTAATGAAAGTTAATATGAAATAAATAAAGAGAGGTTTATATTAAAATAAAAAGAAATCAATTTTGCCAGAGCTGAAGCCTTATCTTCACAAGATCACTAAGAATATTGTAGACTCAACTGTATGTGAATTCAGCCTCATAATAATATCCTACTTTTTTTACAATCAAACAAGTAAACGCCAATGATAAGCCAGATTTTACAGCCTATACTTTTACATGTAAATCACTTGAAGGCTTAATTATGCAACTGTATATACCCCAAAAGTATGTGATATCTAGGAGGTGACGTGAACTGAATGGTTACATTATTATTTTTACATTATTCTCGTTATTATTTAGTTATAAGACACACTAAATTATGGTTGGAATGACTGACAACTGGCTTGACAATAAAACCTGAGGAAGCCTAATAATCATTACTGTGACTTGGCATCTGCAATCTGATCATTTTCTGTCCAAAAACTTCACAGTGAGAGTTTACTGTGGGAGGAATAGCATGGATCCATGTACATGAACTAAACTAAACATCGAAGTGCTGGTATTTTTCTGAAAATTAAGCAGAATTCTAAGGACCACCTATAATTTGAATGTAAAGTGAAGTTTGATTAAATTTAATGACTAATTGGATGACTTCATCTGCAAGAATTGTAAACTAAATTTGCGCTGGAAATAAGGAGCAATTTCACTGGGTCAAGAAATGATGTTTTTGATAGCTGTTATTGTGAACAGTCTGAGGTGGAAAGTGCTTGAGTAAATGACATTTGTCACATTGTAGAGGATTTATACTTTGTAATTAAAACAATTAAAACTTCTATTCTCCTCCATTATAGGCTCATTGAAAATGTGAACAAGTCAATCATTCACATTTTTGTTAATTTTGTTAACCTTTATTTATTAACCATAATATCTATACCACATTGTGTGGATGCCATTATCAATCATCTTCGCTCAAGGACTTCCTATAAGATATATACAATGCAGTTACTTTAATGAAAGCAAGAACCTGACCTTGTGAAAAATTTGTACAAATACTGACAAACAAGAGTGATGTAGTTGGAATTTCTTAGATTTAATATGAATGAAATAATGCATTTATAATTTTTTATTTTATTTTATTGTTTAAAATAATTTAGTCTGGTTCCTTGCATTTTTAATTGAGCAAACGTTTTTTTTTTTTCTTTTTTTTACAATACCCAGATTTTCAATTACTCTATAATTTCTCTGCACTTGTATAATTAATAACTTGTATCATTTTGCTTAAAATGTATAGTCTCCCCCACTTGTACAACAGTAAATACACGCACAGTCCACTTTATTAGGATCACCCTGTACACCTGCACATTCATGTAGTTATCTAATCAGCCAATCATGTGGCAGCAGTGCAATGCATAAATTCCTGCAGATACAGGTCAGGTTAATGTTCACATCAAACATCAGTATGGGGAAGAAGTGTGATCTTGGTCAGTTCAACCGTGGCATTTTCACATGCAGTAGACTCAGGACAGTCACAAAACAAATCAGATGGTGTTTTTCCAGTTTTCAGCTGTCCAGTTTAGGTCTGTCTGTGCCCATAGCCTAAAATATTTGTTCCTGGTTGACAGGAGTAGAACCTGATGTGGTCTTCTGCTGTTGTAGCCCATCCACCTCAAGGTTTGATATGTTGTGCATTCTGAGATGCTTTTCTGGTCACCATGTTTGTAAAGAGTGATTATTTGAGTTACTATAGAGCAGTCTGTTCATTCTACTCTGATCTCTCTCATCAACAAAGTTTTTCATCCTGCAGACCCTCCAGTCACATCATGATTTTTGTTTTTCGCACCATTCTGTGTAAACTATAGAGACTGTTGTATGTGAAATTCCCAAGAAATCGTCAGTTTCTGGAATATTCCAATCAGCCCATCTGGCACCAACATCTATGCCAAAGTACAGAAATGGCCTTTATTTTATTTAGTATCTGTAACCTCTTTAATTTAGAGCTATAATTAGCCTTCTATTTATCTATGCTATATCAGGAAGTGCTATGAGAAGTGTAAACATTACAATACTCACACCTGTTGCACCGTAGCAAGTAAAGAAACATTTGGTCGTTCTCTGTCTTTATTACCTTTTGTTCCCAATGCTAATTTCTGGTAAACATTCTGTCTCAATTTCATTTACTGTGGTTTAACTGAGGACATTTTTCACTGAGTCAGTCATGTTAATAATAACTATTGTACTCTTGCATATTTACAGTATTTAAACACAATAAGATGGGTGATATGATCAACTGAGAAGACCATTCTCAGCTACTTAACTCAAACTTTCCTTTTATATCTATTCTGCCCAAACTTTCTGTGCCTATAAATATTTGAAGAAGTCTAATGTCATAACTATGAAGAGTTGAGTCTGTGTTCAATGTAGAAATATATACAACCAAATTCCGAAAAAGTTGGGACAGTATGGAAAATGTAAAAAAAAAAAAAAAAAAAAAAAAAGGTCATTTGAAAATTCAGGTCACCCTGTACTATATTGAAAACACATTAACACATTATTTGATGTTTTACTTTGTGGATTTAACTTAGTTTTGAAAATATGCACTCATTTCAAAATTGATGACTGCAATACACTCCAAAAAGTTGGGACAGTCGACTGTTTACCACTGTGTAACATCACCTTTTCTTTCAATAACAGTTATGAAGCGTTTGGACGCTGAAGACACCAGTTGGTTACATTTAGCAAGTGGAATTTTCCCCCATTCATCCATTATGCATTTCTTCAGTTGCGCAACTGTACGGGACCTTTGTTGCCTTGTTTTGTGCTTCATAATGCACCACTTCTCAATCGGAGACATATCAGGATGTTTCCGCAACCATTCGCTTGTAATCTGGGCAGAAAAGTGGTTTGGCATTGTCCTGCAGGGACGTCCCTGGAAAAGACGACGTCTGGATGGCAGCATATGTTGCTCCAAAATGTGTACATATCTGGTACTGACACAACCCCATACCATGACAGACGCTGGCATTTGGACCTGATGCTGATAACAGCTTGGATGGTCCTTTTCCTCTTTGGCCCGGAGAACACGACGGCTATTTTGTCCAAAAACTATTTGAAATGTTGACTCGTTGGACCACAAAACACGATTCCACTGTACTACTGTCGGTCTCAGATGAGACCGAGCCCAGAGAAGTTCTGGACAGTGTTGATGTATGACTGAAAAAAGGTTTACCAAAGTATTCCCGAGCCCATGTCAGGATATCCATTACAGACTCATGGTTTTTAAGACAGTGACATCTGAGGGATCGGAGATCACGCGCATTCAGAAGTTGCCTTGTCCTTTACTCACAGAGATTTGACCGGATTCCTTGAATCTTTTAATTATATTATGCACTATAGAAGGTGAAATGCCCCAGATCCTACCGATTTGTCTTTGGGGAATGTTGTTCTCAAAGTGTTGGATTATTCGCTGACGCATCTGTTGGCAGATTGCCGAGCCTCGACCCATCCTTACTCTTGGAGGACTAGGCCTTTTTTGGAGGCTCCTTATATACTATGATTAGACGATTGCCTCACGTGTTTCACATCAACATCTTATTTCAACTCGTCACATCACTATTAGTCTTAAATTACCCCTGTCCCAACAATGTTTTTATACATTTTTTGTTTAAATACAAGTCAAAGTACATTTACAAATCACTCCTCTTTGTTTTTATTAGCATTTTCCTTACTGGCCCAACTTTTTCTGCATTGGGTTTATACAAAGGAAATAGAAGTCAACCTAGAATATATCCCTGTGTTACTCTGCTTCAGTGAATGTGTATATGCATGTGCGTGTGTGTATTTATGATGAATAAATTATTATGTCTCTGCATTTCTCTCAGAAGGTCAGAGTTACATGTTTAAACCAGTCACACATAAATCCACCCGCACGTGCACACACACACACACACACACACACACAAAAAGATACATATAGCCTCATATATACAACCGCACTGTACACCAATTATGGGTCCCAGTACAGATATCCACAGGTGACCCGCAAAGTTGTTTGCATACAATATTGGAAATGCGCCAGTGCGTCTGCAAGAATGCTGTTTATATTTTCTCTTAACCCAGATGAGGCCATTCAAATGTTATCTTTAATTAATACACCGGTGCATCAGTCCCAAACTGGCTGCGAAATGAAATGTTATGTAAAGAACTAACCAATGGTTCCCAAACAGTGTAAGAAGACATTTTGTTCTTGCTCTGTAGATCATGTTCCTCTCTGAATTTGACATTGTTCAGTAGTCAAAAATCGACAAATTTCCCCATCTACTTCTGCTAAACAAATTAGCATTATGTCTTAAATTGCATACTTTTCTATTATACTGAGTACTAATATGAATGGGTTTTCCTATTACAGTTAGTGTATAAATGATAAAAAAAAAAAAAAAAAAAAACTCATGTAGCCTTCAAACCTACCGAAAGGCAAACCAGTCATTTTCTAGATTAGTAAATACTTTTGAATGCAAGGTCAGATTTAACGATTTGAGATAAAGCCTACGACAATAATCACGACGGAGGCGGAAAGCTTTATAAGAGACAAAGCTCATCATTCTGTTTAACAAAGCTCTCAATAAAAATACTAAACATTTTATAGACTGACTTGGAAAACTGATGCACTGGGATATTTTGCTTCTTCATACCATCTAGTGAGTGCCATTTTGAAGTCTTCCATATGTAAATAAGACATGCAGTTAGTATGTGAACAATGCAGCTAACATTGCTGCTGATTTTACTCACGTTTTTTTGAGTTGGATTTTTTATTCTTCTCATAACAACTCAACACATCCTGCAGAATTGGGCCAAGGTGTGTCATCACAACACACATTCAGTCAAAGCCCCCTTCAATTCACATGTGTTGAACATGAGTACAGCTACAGTAAAAGGTTTACCAACAAACATCATTGCAAAAGACTGTCCAAAACAATGCTGTGCAATTGCAATTTCGCCGATTCAAATAGTGCAAAAAAAAAAAAAAAAATACAAAAAACTCCTGTACAGACTGCCTAGACCTTCTTTTATCAATAAACTTAAATAATACTAATTATACCATAGTGCTGTAGAATTCTCAAGTCTGACTGCTCAGATGCTGTAGAATAATTTTGTATTACAACACGGCTCTACTGTAACAATAGTCTAATAAAAGCTCCTTGCAAGATAAAATTACAGGTTTATATCAATGTTGTCACAATTCGGATGGTTGAGCCAGAAGCAGCTGCAGACGCAGATGCAGATAAGGACATTTATTTAAAGAAACGTACTAAGAAACGTACTAAGAAACGTACTAAGAAACAAATACACAATAACAACATTGAAACACACTGTGGCAAGCCACAAACATCGAGACATGAACAACAGGAGTCTAAGACAACGAAAGACCAACTAATGGTGCAGACAAGGACTATTTATACCCATGAGTGCTCATTAACCAAAACGTGAATCAGGTGCAGGTGGTCATGTGACAACTAGTGCAGTGCAGTGGCTGATGGGAAGTGGAGTCCAGAGTTTCCCCATACGTGACAAATGTGCTCATTCATTCAAATATATTTTCATTTCTATAGTTACAGCTAATTCACATAAAATTTTAACAGTAAATTCATTTTAATTATTGTAATTTAACAAAAAAAATGTTGATTTGGGCATTCTATAAGAAGGAGATTTTACGTCCACCAATTTGCCTTACTTGAGCAGTTATGTCATGTGATTTTCTGAATGTTTTTTGTTTACTTTTTATAATTCATTCTCTCAAATGGCCCTTATCAAGAACACCTGTTTTGTTTCCTGATTTTACAGTGCATATATTCCTTCTTTACAATGCATATAATTCCTTATAAATGCATTCTAATGTCATTAATGTGTTCACAGTTCAGTTAAGGTTATGGCTTTCATATAAGGTGATAGCATTATTGTTTAATTATTCTCTGAGTATTGTATAAGATCACTAAACAAAGCAAGCCGAAGAATTATTAAAAAATAATCATAATAAATAAATAAAATTTAAAAAACATGCAATTGCCAATCCAAATTCAGTTTTATGTCTAACCTCTCCTCACCTCACAACCTGATATTATTTTAGAACTGGGGAATGCAAAAATTTTACCATCACAAAACAACAGCTAAAAAAGAACCTTGGGCTTATTAAATTTTAATAAGGTTCTCCAGGCAACTTTCCCCTGCCATAATTGCTTTGTGTATTTCCCCTATGGGACGCCCTGCTCCTGTTTGCTATCAGCACACAGCCATTGAAGTCATAGTCAATGAGATTCTTTCTGTCTCTGTCTCACTCTCTGATCCCCTCTCTCTTATAAACATAAAAAAATGGACAATCTCAACTGAATATTCCACTGCCCTAATTATTATCAGTCAATATTCCCCACTTTAAAACTCATAACTTCTTATCTGCTAGAAGGAACCAAACATGGTTAGTTGGAAATTACAACTCTCCCCTCTATTTCTAGGTTTCATTAACATATTACAGGAAATGAGCAGCTAGCGAGCAAGATTGATCCGAAACACATCTCTGGTTGATGGATGTCAATACAAAGTCAATATGATTATCCCGCAAGTGTAGCTGTTAAGGATGGTGGATGGGTCTATTCCATATGCAAAGTTGAAAACGCATTCTGAAGCAGTGGCTGAAGGAAGGCATGCAAAATTGCTACATAGCAGATGTCACAGCATTTCCATTACGAGTACATATGTCTCTCTCGCTCATGTGTTCCCATGTCAAAGGCAATTATGGAATTTAGAGACATCTTATTGGCATATATCCAATTCCACCAGTCTAATTTTTTCACGCTCTCTCTCTCTTTCTCATACACATACACATCTGTAAAAGAAAATGCAGAACACAATGAACACCTACTGTAAGATAAGATAATAAGATGTACCTTTATTGATCCCCAGTAGAGGAAATTCAAGTTGACACAGCAGCACAAGTAGAAAAGAAAAGAATTTCCATAAACATCTACATCAGAAGTAGTATAAAATAAAAAATAATATAAGATCAATAGAAATAATAAAAATAATCGAAACAATAGATGTACATATGCTAGAGTTAAATTTGTATATATATATATATATATATATATATATATATATATATATATATATATATATATATATATATATATATATATATGCACTATCTTTGGTATTTATATACAATATCTGTGCAATATCTGTGAAATGACAATTAACTGTTGAGTGTGTGTGTGTGTGTGTGTTTGTGAGACTCAGTCAGTGGAGTAGGCGGTACTGAGTACTGTTGGATTGTGGTGTCTGATGGCTGATGGCACGAAAGAGCCCCCAGGCGTCTTGAGGCACACTGCTGTATGAATCTGTGGCTGAACGTGTTCCTAAGCCACCTCAGCTCAGCACAGAGAGGATGAGAAGGACTGTCCTAGACCTAGATAAAATTGCACTAAAATCAGGCTGCATAATTTAAATAAATAAATAAATAAATAAACAACACTATTGTCAAGCCCAATCATGCCAGAAAAAAAAAGATCCAAGCCCAATGTATTCCAAGCTGTGTGTAAAGAATAAAGAAATTGTGAAATAATCATTAGTAATAACCATTCATTCTGACAAGGTAGCAGGGTACACACAGTGCCCACCAGGTACACCGCAGAACACACTTTGATGCCTGGAGCTTTCAAAATCCTTTGAGATATCTGTTCATTCTCAGTAAACAGGAAAATTAGGCTTTCCTGCCACTTCCTAGGTGCAGAAATTACATACCTCAGGGTAAGCATGAGCGAGGGGGATATTAGGCTGCCTCAGCGATGCCAAGATGAATGCTTTAACATGGCAGTCGGCAGATGTCAGACAGGAGAGGCTGTCATAACTAAAGGTACAGCACTGCACTCAAGCACACCACTCAAGCACAGAGATAGCACCATTAAAAAAAAGCTTGGCTCATTCCCATTCACACCTCAGTTTTATTAATTCCTGTACTCCATCCTTCTTCTTTTCCAATCCCTCTGCCACAGCAACCTGCACAGCTTCCTGTTGGACACACACCTCCAGGACCTCTGAAACCGCCTCAGCAGGCCTGGCACTCTTTCCTGGCACAAAGTTTTCCATACTAGTCCATGTGAGAAAGCAATCTGTTGTTCACAACCCAAAGATGTACCAACACTGACCTGTGACTGCTCACAGAAAGTAAACATGATGGCGTATATTCATGGAGCATGGAAAAAGAAACCTCGACATTCAAAGTCAAAAGGCAAAAAAAAAACTGCATTATGTACACAAATGTTATTTTCTTTCTCTTGTTTCCTTTTTTTGTTATCTATTGAGAGTTAATTACACAATAAAAATGCATTTGTGATAAGCAGACTAGCACAGATAAGCACGGGCTGTTGTTTCTGTTATGAGGAAAGAGTGAATCAATTTTCATGCAGACAAAGAACTTGTCATGCTCTCGAATTCCAACTAAAATGAAAAAAGAAAGGATTTCTTTGGACACACTGAAATCTTTCTGTGAAAATGCTTGAGTTTTATTATTTATATAGCTACTTGATTTAAGAGAAGTAATGCTTCCAATAAAAAGCCATCAAACTAATAGATTCACCTCAAAACAACACTGTAAGAAACGCATTTGAAGAGCTGTGAGACACAATGATTCAAGCATTCGATTCATTCACATGTTAATTGTTAAAAAGGTGTAAAACTTTCAATTCTTTTGTTGCAGTGCTTCTCTTAGAAACAGCTGCAGTATTTTTTCCAGACCTATTTCTATATCCATTATGTATGCATTACATTAGCATGATTTCATCAGATAGATTTAAGGTATGCTGTGAAACATCCCGGTTTGATCTGAGGAAAATATTTCATTAAAACAAACTTCAAAAAGTATGTACAAGAAGGAAAGCTTTGACCGCCCAACAGAATGAGTCATTCATTTCTTGCACAGTCTGTCTGTTGTATAGAGGATAAATAAGGAATTTAGAAGTAGGGTGTCAGGTAAGCGACAGAGACAAATGTATGTGCAGGTTGATGTTTATTTAAACAATCAGACCAGCAATCCAAAACCAATCCAAAAGTCAAAGTCAGAGAAGAGGCAAAAGTCAGGTTTTCAACAAACAGGTAAAACTAGTCAAACCCAAAGAAGCAAAATGTTAAAAAAAAAATTTAAAAAAATAAATTTTTAAAGTACAAAAGTACACAAACAGAAAAAGTAAAAACCAGTAACATAATTATAAAGATAATAATTGAAACCACCAGGGTTACTAGGACAAAACCTAGCTCTGTGTGTGTGTGTGTGTGTGAGTGTGTGTGTGTCAATTATGATGAAAAATTAAGCATCTTTCTTCCTACAGATGATCATTATTTCTCTCAACAGATCAGAATGACATGTCTCAGCCAAGCACACATCCAAATCACACCCAACCACCCACCCACCCACACACACAGTATAGCCTCATGTATTCAACAGCACTGTACACCAATTATGGGTCCCACTACTACTATATCCACAGGTGACCCCTGAAGCTGTTTGCATGATTTTGGCTATTTTGCTTGCAGTGGTGAATTCTGAGAGTTGAGTTCATGGCTGAAACTGGCAATGACGTGACAGGGGTATAACTATCTGTATTTGTTTACTGTTAAAAAATATTTGTATCTGCAATCGAATTAAAATTAAATCTGCAGGTGTGGCCTAAACCAGAAGGTTTCTTTTTGGGTTTTTTGTTTGTTTACTAAACATTCAAATGAACCCGAACACTATCCTGCTGTTACTGTATAAAACACTGGAATAACCCAGAAATGTCAGCACTGTCAGCCTCAGCTATATCAATCTCAACCCTAGCTACATCACTTTTTTATTTGCACAGTTATTATTTTGTTTGTACCTGCCCAAATATTTCCTAATGAATATAACTGGTTACATTTATATAAAAATAAAGCAAACTAGTAGCCTAATTTGAACAACCATGACCTGGATAAGGAAGTTATTTGAGTGTTCTTTCCAACAGCTTGCTCAACGTCCTGTTGACATAATTTTCTGTCTGTGGAATCCCATACTTGATACACACCTCTAGTTTCAATCAAATGTCCCATGAACCTTTCTGACATTATTGGTTCATTCCCATTCTCTGTGCATCTCAATACAATGCCAGTCTCCTTCTTGCATGTATAACTGGTTGGTCTAGAAACTATATGAGAGCGACCTATCAAATAAATTTTAAAAATCTTCTTTTTCAAGCAAACTACCTGCCCTTAACTGTGAAAGCTGAAGCCTGCCAGTCTACCATGCACCACTAAATGACCCTACTGCAATTCACGGCACCGGATCAATGTGAGCTCGATGATCAGACTTCACACTTGCCAAACAAAGTGTCAAACTAATGGGTCCTCAGTGGAGAAATACAGTAGAATAAGGAATTGAAAGACAGATAGCTTGGAGAACTGAACTTAGTATTAGTGTCCAAGGGAATTCCACAGCCTTTCATCAAGAGTTATTGGCTTTGGTCTGCCAAATGTTCTTTGTTAAATGGATTATTATAAATAGTAAATTGTAACTCTCAGTCTCTACATTGAACGATTGACGATGAACTGAAGACTTAATATGACCAACTCAGGCTACTAATATAGACTCCAATGTCTGTAGCCATCCATTAAGGCTGTAACATAAGTTATAGACAATGGACAATTGACTCTAAATTAGCTTGTCAGCATATGGCACTATTCAAGTCTCTAAGCAGTGCTAAGTCAGTCAATGCAGAGACAACCGCAGTCAATAAGACAATGAAGTAAGTCCATTGTCTTCCATCAGGACTGTAATATTAATTAATGAATTTCCCAGCAGACTAAATCATCTTCGAAATTAAACCACATGTGTCCATTTGGCTTGACTTAATACTACTGTAATTAATCTTATAAGTCTATGAACTTAACAATTGAAAAGCCTGTTTATGGGCAGAATCGGCTGCTTCATTTCAAAAGTTTTAATGGTGGGAAAGTTCTCCAAGTTGTTTTACACATGTGCGCAACTTGATTTTCTAGGGGGCCCATTCAGATTATCATAAATTCATGTCAGGTTTACCCTGTAAAAAAATAAAAAAAATAAAAAATCAACTAGAAACATGTACTTGCCTTTAAACCATATAAATTTTTTTGTAGGAAGGGTAAGCAATATGACAAAAATATCACACGACAAGTGTTTGTGAGATTTCTACAATGCAATATATGTATTAATTATTATGTATTATATATTGTATAAAATCTCATAATGTAAAGGTCTGCTAGCAAAACAGAAAAAAGAAAAAATTTCACTTTTACTTAAAGTCTAGAAAAAGGAATTATTTTAAAATACCTTTTCTTTTTTTATATATAACCCTACAATGCAGCATAAAACCAAGCCAGAATTCAAAAACAGTTTTACAGTTTCTAGTAATAAAATGATATATATACAAATCAAAATGGGAAATCTTGTCTAGGACGAAATATAAATATTTTCCTCCATATTTTTTTATATTAGATTTATTCAAATAAATCTTCCAGTAAAAAAATATATATATATTTTTTTATGGCTAAAATGAATTAAATATAGGGGGGTGGACGGACGGACTAAGTTAAAGGAAAATTATAGCTGAAGAATCAACAAGTCAAAGAAAAACCAGTATCTTGTGTTGATGTTCAAGCTCTGTTAGTCTGATCAAAGATCTTCTCTGTTCTGATCTGAGCTGGTCTGCATGCTCAACTTCATCCTCCTAGATCACTACTTAATCATTTAGGCCCTGATTTATACATTTGCTCAGAAGCACTGACATCTGGTACAATTTGTAGAGTTTTAGCCTTGGTAAGTAAATCAGATCAGTACCTCATATCATAGATATATCATCTCATCAGACATTAACTTAATTGTCACTCTGACTGACATACCATCTGCCATATCCTAAAATTGTGAACCCGCCACAAATTGACAGTGCAATCCACATTAGCGCTCTCTCACAAGTCTATTTAACTTATCAGTTTCCTGTTAACCCTCATTTACTTCCATGTGTTTTATCATTCCAGGGTACTTGACTAAGCTGTGTTTGTTTCTCTGTTTGGTATTCTTCATTGTTGACTTTTTGGTTCTGCCCTTTGTGTTGATTTTGATTACCCTGCATTGCTCTGTTTTGCTAGATGTTCAACCTCTGTCTGTTTTTTTAACCGTGAGTCTCTCTGCTGATTTGTATGGTTAATAAAAGGCTCACAAATTATATTCATCTGCCTTCACCTCATGACACCATCTCAGGAACAAACCTGTTTTTCTAATGTCATGCTTTGTAACAGAACTAAAATGAACACATCACAGTAATGTAATCAACTACCATAAATTAGACTATTTAATTATAACATATTACTATACCTATTGTTGAATAATGTGCTTAATAACTTATTTTCTTAGGACTTTATTTTTTTTAAATAAGTGTCCATGGATAAGCACAATTATGTTGCCTCTCTTTGACAAACTACCTAAAATATCAAAACAACAATTATTCATGTCATCTAGTGCATGTAGACAGATATGATCAAAATTTCAACACTGTATGTGAAACCTGACCTGTAAACACTCTTCTGTTCCTTAAAGATCACGTTATTTAGTTCTACAACAGATTGCAGAGTTTCAAGATTGGAGAATTCAATAGAATTTCAAGACCCAACAGTTTCAATCTTAACATTACTCAACATTTAAAACTTTAAAACTTATGTTAGCCCCAAAGACTCTGTCTGGTTTACGAGTTTGGTTAAGATGGCTGGGTGGCTTGGCTGGTTTGCTCAAGCTTTTAGTCATGTTTAGCTTCCTTTAACCTGGTTTGGCACTGACTTCGCAAAGTGTCTACAATTATGTTGGTATGTGAGGAGTTTTGCATGTTCCCCTTGTGACTACAAGGATTTCCTCTGGGTTCTCCAGTTTCCTCCCACGTCTCTGTAGGTAAATTGTTGACTAAATTGTGCTTGGGTGTGAATGTGTGTGTATGGTGCCCTGCAATAGACTAGCATCCCATCTAGGGTGTATTCCCACCTCACACCCAGTTTTAAGCTAAGCTCTGAATGCACTATGGACAGTGCTCTAAAGCATTTACAGAAGAAAGATAGAGCAGTGGTCACTAACCCTGATCCTGGAGATCTACCTTCCTGAAGACTTTAACTCCAACCATAGTCATGCCCACCTGACCATCTAATCATTGCCTTAAGAAGTTCTTTATCAACTAAAACAGGTTTTAAGGAAGGTAGATCTCAAGGAAGAGGGTTAGTGACCACTGCTTTAGAAAGATGCTTAGGTGAAGTGAGTCCTTCAGTGTTGTGGCAGTTACTAACACTATTGCTAACATTTCTCACAACATCTTTAACGTCCCGGTGCTTAATTGAGAATTATTTCTTAATTATGTAAAGGTTGTTAACATGAAGGTGTAAAATAATGTTGAAGAGTTGGAGAGGTGTAAAATAATATTTCACACACACACACACACTTCAGCAAATAAACTGCGACTGTATAAACTACGGGATATCAGAACAAATAATGGTGTGATTGATAAGGGTGGAATTATAACTCACACTTACCCCATTGTCTTGCACAGCTTTAAGCAGACTTATTTTCCAGGTTTGTCTCACTCTAACATTAACACATTCAGTGCTGCCATGTTTTCAAGTGATTTCAGCTATAATTGTAAAGCTTTCCTGTTGTACAACTGTTATTCAAATTAATGGTCAAGCGTTGAATACCGAGCACTCATTAAAATGGATAAGTTTAGCTTTGACCTTTCAGGCAGCACAGATTCTGCAGATTCCTCTCTGATGCTCTCCGAGTGTGCATTAATTTCAGAAGCCGAATTTCGGACGCAGGAGGGCATTAATTCCGACAGTTTGGGTGTGCATGGTAAATGGTACTCTTTAAATTCTCCTTCAAAGCTGCAATTAAAGAGATCATGCTACTAATTGATGAACACGCCTGGGTGAAAGCACAGTTTTAATTTAAGTATGGTTGGTTATTTTCTCCTGCAGTGTTTTGAAGGATGTTCATGAGTCTCAACAGATGTATTCTGATTTGAAATGTAAATTCCTTCTGTAAGTAGGTTAGGGTCTGGAGTAGGGTGCTTCAAGAAAATGTCCCATTAAAGTGATCCAAAGTAAGTCAAGCTGTTTCCTTTTTTACAGCTTGTTTTGCATATTACCATCTAAGCTATGGGTGTCCAATCTTATCCACAAACGACCGGTGTGGATACAGGGCTTCATTCCAGTCAAGCAGGAGCCACACCTGATATCCACCTGTTTAGTTAGCTGATCCTGGCTTTCAATAGTCTATCAGATTGGAATGAAAACCTGCACCCACACCAGCCATTTCTGGATAAGACTGGACATTCCTGGTCTAGGCCAACATCTTCATATTAGTGCCACAACTCTATTTTGTAAATTCTTTGTGAATTTCGTATGACACTGTAAAGTGACAAATTCAAACTATTAGCTTGTATAATTCCTTGAAAAAATTCTATGGCACATATTGTCTGCCTTTTTTTTTTTAAATTTCCTATTCACAGCTTTAGTTCTCATTTACTGTTTGAGGCACAAAAATAAAAGAAAAAACCTCTAACCTACATTTCATCTTATCCTGTCATATGTGGCAGAGACTAAGTAAAATAATGCTTGGAAGGAAGTAGCAGAGATCATCATTGGTGCCCTGCATAAGAGTGCATACCATGTAAATTAAACGTAAATACAGGGCGTCCCAAAAATCTCCATACACAGGGTAAATGAACAATTTTTAGCAAAATGTCTTCCAAAATGTTTCATACTTAGTTTATATTAAACATTTTTCCAGATAGCTTTTAAGAACGCCTTTGACAGAAGAAGAACATATGGAAATCATTCTAATGGTTGTATCAGGAAGCTGTTTCAAGGTTGTGATGGACTTTAATAGGAAACATGGCGAGCACATCACACACAACACTGTTGCCAAACCTATTAAATTCAAAAAGACTGGAAGTGTTGCAGACCAACCGAGAAGTGGACGTCCACGAACATCCACTGACTAAGACACAACTGATGTGGTGCTGGCAAACATAGTCCCCTATGTATGGACACCCTGTACATGGTAAACAAAAGTGGTGTGTATAAACTGCATAAATTGTATAGTCGCTATAGGTTATATATTTTGGCTCCTACCATTTAGGAGCTGATAAAAATACTGGACAGTAAAACAGTCCCAATGCTCCCAACTTAAATATCTGTTACAGCCTAAACTCTCTCTTTCAACTCCTTCACTGTTCATAATTATTCAAGCAGAATTTAAAAGACTGTCAGCTAAAGACTGTTAAACTGGGAGTATGTGAGATAGTATAGATGGTTCTCTCTCTCTCTTTTTATCTCTCTCTCTCTCTCTCTCTCTCTCTCTCTCTCTCTCTCTCTCTCTCTCTATATATATATATATATATATATATATATATATATATATATATATATATATATAGTGTTTGCCAATTCCTCAACAATACTGTTCCATGTAAGTCCCTGTCTCCGGCAGCATGTGATCTGAGTTGCCATTTCGTTCCAGCCCAATTGTGAGACAACTTGAAGCTATATTGCGGATATAGTCTCACTTTCGCTCCCTCACACAGGTCTCAGGATCTGCTGATCGTCCCCTCTTTATTTAAAGGAAACGTGCATCCTTGCCATATCCAAGCCTTTATAATTACTGTCATTTATCAAGTGTGCATGATTTATAGTCAATTAAAGCTGGTCCAAAAAGGCCCTGTGAAGCCTGTTGTGTGTTCAAAGAGTGATTAATGTAACATTATTATGGCTGTGAAAGTGTCGGGATCTGGAACTTTGTCTGAGACAGGGAAGCTCCACTACACATTGTGACTCAGACCAACGGCCTCATTCAGAAAACATTCAAACCATCAGCTTTGATGCTAAATTCCTTGGATATGGTCTTACATGAAACATTATGTGAAAATTTGGATTGATGAAACCTGAAACTTATCTGTGTACATACAGTACAACGGAAACTACTGCAAACTCACTTTTAGTCTGTCATGTGTGACTGAATGATTTAATTAATGATTCAGATTCAGTTAAAGAAATAAGAGGTAGCTGTTTGGGATTTTGGGATTTGAAGCATCCCCTAGTAAGAAAAAAAGCTACTGTGAGTAACCAGTGTCATGTGGGTTGTGCTGTACCCTGCTTTCCTGTGCAAATTATTCTGAAGGTTGCCCGTGGCAAGGCAATACATATTCAATGAGAATTCAAGTCTGTATCCCAAAAAGAATAGTATGCACTAAGTAGTATGTCTAATACTACTATTGGTAGTGTAGTAATTTGGCATATACAGTAATGTATTTTTTGCAGTTTGGGACACAGCCCAGATTTCCATTTGAAAGTATGTGGTGTGCATTTTTGCTGTCATTTCTCACTAGAGTGGTCATTACCTTCCATGCACGATGTGCTGTATGACCACCAGGCATTGATTAGATGCAGCACCTGATTACTTTCAACATGTCTGTTGCTTTCATCATAGGCAGGGGAACTTTGCTTAGATCAAATGACTCTCAATTTGTGCTGACTGGTAGTCGTTCTGAGCAGTCTTAAGGCTGCTCAGTGCTGCGAGGTCACTGTTCTAAATTTGTGTGGGGCTTATGCAGCATTCACAGAGTTGGTTTCCAGCACTAATGTAGCCATGCTGTTAGAAATTCACCAAAGATGACTCGGGGGACAGCAGACTGGTGCTTGCTATTCAGTTTCTCAACGGTTATTTGTGAGCTTGAAGTGTCTTTTGGTCAAAATGATTCAAAATGTCTATAGCAGCTCAGCTGTGTTCTCCCATCATGCCAAAAGACAAAGAGGGAGAAATAACGCATAGTCAGAGTCATAAGTCTTATTTAATGTAATAAGTCAGAGATGAACATAAAACTTGCTCACACACAAAATGCTCATGAAATGATGGGGAAATAATTAAAAGCTAGTATTTCCTTCCATGCAAACTGTGTGGAGTGTGGTTATTATTACTATTATTATTATTGTTGTTGTTATTATTATTATTATTATTATTATTATTATTATTATTAATAATAATAATAATAATAATAATAATAATAATAATAATAATGATGATAACAATATTGTTGTTGTCTTTGTATTTTTCTGTTTGTTTGTTTTTATTATTAGTGATCTTTGGTGTGATACTTTGACTATATAAATGAAATATCCTATTCTTATGCTTATTATAATTACATTACAGTCTCTTGCCTTGCAAATATCACTAGAATTGCTGAACTCAACTGAATTATTACATTTTCATGGAGCTTTATGTGGCATGCTGAAGCAGATTTGTGTACCTCAGGCAAATAGAGAACACAGTAAACTATATATATATATATATATATATATATATATATATATATATATATATATATATATATATATAACAAGAAAAGCCAAGAAAATCTGCCTCAATTAGAGTTGAACCTCACTGACATCATCCCCCACTGTGTCTTAACTAAGGTACTCCAAAATGGCATGATTTGATTTGTAAAGCATGAAAAAAAATTTTCTCAGAGTTTTCATTTTACAACCAGTAAAAAAAAACTATTTTATTAAATAACAAGTCCCTAAAACAAATCTAAAACAGACAATAAAGTGTCTACTGTTAATCAAATTGATTTAAAGACATTAGGCTGGCCAAATGCTTTGGCATAATGATAGCCAGGCCTGATGTAGTGGTGGCATAGAGTAGCCATGCCGGCACAGAGGTCTTCTTCTCTTAATCCAGTTAATAAGCAATGGGCTAAGTGCCAGACAAGGTCAGACCTTCTACAGTCCTCTGTGCCTTCACTATAGTAAAACAGACTGATAATGTCAGTGTAATCGGGGTCTTCATATTATACAGCAGGCAAAAAAATCCTTAAGCTCAAGCTTTATATATTGTAATTTATATTCATAAATCATTTCCAGCAGGCCTGTATACGTAGATCTGATTTTGTATGATGCAACACTGAGGAAAAAGCAGTAAATGACGCTGTGTGATTCCATTTGTAGAACAGGAATGAGCATAGATGTACTGCATAACACCAACGGGTACAAAAATATGCATCAGTTAAAATCCAAGTAGTGTCCTAATTTTTTTTGTGTCCTAATTTTATTTGTTCCTAAAAGCTGCTTAAGCTAATGCATTCACAATCTAGCAACTCTACAGAGCTGTAATGACTAGGGTGGTTACTTGCTTTAAGCAAAAAATAAATAAATAAATAAAGAAAGAAAGAACAACAAACAAAACCAGTTCTTAATATCTTACAACCAACTACACTCCATTGCTGCCTATATTTTGGTGGTGAGATTTTGCTCTGGATGAAAAGACTCGAGTTAGGCACATGCAAGCGTTACTGTCCAATTTCTCACCTCTCTAATATTGCTTTTCTCATTTCCCTGAAATGAAGGAGCATGACTGTCCATCTGTGTGCATCTGGGGCATATCCACATTTCTCTGCTGGGGAGAAAATGTCCGTGTGAAATTGAAGCCAATGTCGAATTAGTGGTTGGTGGCTTGGAGAGATGACTGGATCAATCTCATTGGCTTTTCAGAAAATTGCTTTCAATTTTCTCCTCCTCATTAAAGTATGACGAAGAGATATACCTGTATCCAGCAGAAAGATGTACACTGAAAACTATCAAACCTCGATGAACTACTTCACCACGCATAGATTGGGAAGCGTGTCACTTTATTTGATTTACATTTTGGTAATATAAAAAAAGACCTATTTGAGGGAACATTGCATCTCTGTTACTGCTTGCACTTATCAAGCAGGTTAAACAAGAAGAACTTTATTTCTCATTTGGACTGCACAATCCGGTTGGCTGATGTGAAAGTAATCATGTTTTAATTTAGTTCTATTCCCTGGTGTGTGTTGGCTTACATGGAGGTTTTGAAAGGAGAAGAAAATGGCTTCATGCACTGTGGATGTGCAGTTAGCATTATTTTAGTCTACATACTGTATGTATGCTGCTCACAAACTCAGGGGTGACGCAAGGTCATGGCTTGACAGAGAGGAGAGATAACCTGATCAGCATTCATAAGGACTACTGCATGATTCACCTGTGCACATGCTTGCTTATTATTCGTGAAGGCAGGCGTGTCCGTATGGAAATAACATTATTTGTCAAGGTATCTGGATATATATACCGTATGCTGTATTTGATGTGTTTGTCTAGCCGTAAAAGAGCAGCCGTATGCTAACAAAGGGCAGCCTATGCAAAAAGAAATGAAACATGTACTAACATTGTGCTGTACTGTCCACATTTATTCCAATATATTCTTCATCTAAGGGTGTTCCTACAAATTCAACAGATTAATATCTGTAACCCAGGGTGCCCTGTCCAGCAAAGACATCCACATCCTAATCACTTCCATCTCCATGATTACAGAGCAGGCCTGGCCCATGAAAAAGATAGGAGCAACGCATTTACATAAATCTGCATGCATCAAGTAACCACTTGTGACCCGAGGAATGTGTTTCCAGCCAGACTTAATGATAATTCACAAGGCAAGAACATTCCCATTGTGGTAATGAAACACTTTTTTCCCTCATTAATCCATGAACATCAGTACAATAGTGTCATACTATAAAGCCAGGCTGTTTCATATGATGACCTTAATGATGATTATGGTGTTTCTCTGTGTGTGTGTGTGTGTGTGTGTGTATGTGTTTGTGCGATGGTGCCAGAGCATCTCAGTAAAGCAGAACTCTGCTATTTCTCAGTGTGTATGGATTGCTGAGCCCCAAGATGACAAAATGGCATACTGCTTCCCCGAATCAAATACAATGGCATAAAAAAAAATCCACAAACACAATGACAAAAAAGTCCAAGTGAGATCTGCTATCTTACCTACTGTCCATCAAATATATATTTTATACCACACCAATGATGAATTCTTGATTCTGATTAGAGAGAAGGTGCTGATGAGTACCGACAGTAGCACCAGCAATGTTTATTTTATTGCATTCATTCTAATACATTATTGTATCTGTAGTAACAGCTTGGCATGTCCTTCTTTAATTGATGAATCATTTAATCATTGGAAAATTGATGAGGTATAATAATCAACCTCATAGTGGTAACAGTAACTCCACTTTATGTCAGGCCTCATTGCAACACCCATATTGATTTTATTTATTTATGTGTTTATTTTATTTTTCTGGTACAGATGCATGATCCCACATTTTCCACTTTTGGTGTTATAATTATATCAGAGCTCTGTGCATTGACTGATACCTGATACTACTCACTTCAGTAACTGACTCTTTGCGAGCTTTGGTTGGCAAGTTATTTGAAACTTCAGTGATGTTACAGCACTACAGCACAAATGATGAAATTGTGTCATTCAAAATCACACTTGTTCTTGGCAACTACACTAAATGGACAACAGTATGTGGACACAGCCAATTATACTCATATGAGTTTGTTGAACAGTTAATTCCAGATTTGGTCCTTCACTCTTTTGGGAAGGCTTTCCACTAGATTGTGAAGCATGGATATAGGGACTTGTGCTCATTCAGCCACAAGAGCATTAGTGAGGTCAGGCACTGATGTTGGGTGAGGAGGTCTGGGGTGCAGTCAGCATTTCAATTCATCCCAAAAGTGTGCAGTGGGGTTGAGGTCAGGACTCTGTCCAGGCTGCTCGAATTCTTCCACTCCAACCTTGCAAACCATGTCTTTACGTATCTCACTTTGTCCACAGGGGCATTGTCATGCTGGAACAGGTTTGAGTCTCTTAGTTCCAATGAATGCTACAGTATACAAAGACCTTCTGGCAACAGTTTGGAGAAGGCCAGAATGTCAGTGTGAAAACACAGAGTGCAGGGTAAGCCATTATATGCTTCCCGTAGAACTGTTAAGGTTAAGGGCTTTGCCCAACAACAGCAGCTTGGTATTGCTGAAGCTTGAAATCCCAGCGTTCTGATAAGAGCCTTAACCACTGAGCCATCATGCCCATAATTTAACAGCATACACAAACTCAATGGCGCATTTTTTCATATTTAGAACTAAAGCAGCAAAAAAAACAACATGCTCTCTTTAATTACTTAAAATATATAAATCAATAATACACTCCGAACACAAACCCCCACATACAATAAGATGAGGCAAATGGCTGCCATCCCTGTTGGCTGACAGTGGAGAGCCATTCTTCTCTACCTTCATGTGCAACCTGTTGACATGGGTGTGAATTTTTTGAAGAGGAGAAAGAAATTCTGACAGAAAAGCTAGTCTCCCACTGGGAAACCAATTCGATGCCAGCAAGACATTACCACGAATCCCAGAGGAGCTTAAAATGTGCTCGTAGATATTACAGTGAATCTCAGAGGAGCTGCAACCCACTGAGTTGTGACAACTCTGACACACAAACTGTTCCACAGTGGGGAGCGAGTAGTGTGGCTTCACTAAGAAACAGCCGCGAGGGAGCCTGTGCATGCTGACCAGTCAAATCATCCTCAACTCATTTCTGAGAAGAACTATTATTAACTTCAATTCATTTACAGCCATTATTCTTTGGTTGTGCTAATTGGGGCATTTCCTTGTTTTAAATTTTTTTAACATATTTACGTGCAATTAACACTAATTGCTCATTCATTAACTTCACATCTCACCTTGCTGTACGAGTTGTTCAATCAATAAGGTATAGTGACACCATAAAACATGGAGAATTAGCCATGAAAAGTGTGAGGCATGCAAAATTTGAAAGCATTGGGGCAGGTGTAAACTCCCCTTGCCATACTGACAGATATGTCTGATTCCCAGGAGATGTCGTCAAAGCGAAGGAAATTCCCTTCAGCAGATGCTGCATGAGACGTCACGTAAGTCTTTGTAAACATCAGAAAAATCAAAGAGAGTAATTTATGAGTGCTAGAATATTTTGTGGGTTTGTTTTTAAGCATGGAAAGACATAAATTCTAAGAGATGCAAGCCAAAAAAAGCAGCCCACACACAGTCACCTTTCGCTAAGACCCTAGAGAAATATTCAGTCAAACAAAAGCTATGTTTAAATGCAGTCAAAGAATCTGTTAATAACCCGACCGAGAGCCCAATCAGAATAAAAAACATCCATATGTACACTTCAACTGGAATATATAAAGGCTAATACAAATAAAATGTCTATCCAAATAAATAAGGTGGGGTAATGTTCTTTTAATAATAAATTCAAAAGAAGAATAACAGCCATGTATACATTTGTGTCTGATTTCTTACAGTATTGGAATTTGTGTGTGTGTTCTGAGCATGTGTGTTCAGGTCAGAATGCAAATCCTAACGATACCACATCCATCCTGTGCCAGAAACAAGAGGGCAAAATTGTATATTCTTTCTAGGTGGGAAGGATGGCATACTCTCTTTTCCCTGTGAATCATAGCAAAACAAGCAAATCGTGGGCACACTGTAAAAAAAGAAAAGTTGGCTTAACTTAAACTTTCCAGGCAACTTGCTACACAGCTTTTCTGAGTTTACGCAACTTTTAACCAAGGTAGTTCACTTAGCTAAATTTTTAACCTTGAGTTGAGTACAGTTACAGATTTCCTACAAAGTGTGTTACAGCACAAGCAGCAGTTTGAAATGATGCAATTAGCTTGGCTTCATTTGATTCAGAGGATGCGTGTGTTAGGCTGGTTGGTATTTGCTCTATGACATGGGAGAGCTGGCTGGTGGGTAGAAATTAGCAGGTGTCCAAATTTGGGGGACAAAATGGGGGGAAATTAAAAAAGATTTGGCAGATGACCTTAAAAATTGCTTTGTAGTCTCTATCACAAACACATCCTCATGCTTGTTCATTCTGTTGGAGTTCTCACTCCACACATGCACATAACTTTGAATCAGATTACAGATTAAGTAATGTGCATATAAATGCTGATCCAGTTTAGGATGCATATAAATGGAAATCTGCCATCAGAATGAATGAATTCATTCAAAAATATTTGTAAGTAAACATAGGCACAGACTTGAATTAGAAGTTGTGCTAATCGTCTAGAACTGTAATCTCACTGGGAATTGTAAACACAGCTGGGAAGTTCGTATTTACGAGTTGGGAAGTCGTAATTACGACGTCAGGTGCGTTCAAGGCATTTTGGTCGGAGCAAGATGGCGGTGTACTTTCTCTTAATTAACTACAAAAAAAACAGCGAGATTTTTAACAATAGAAAATGAAGAACAAAGAATGTGCATCAGGTGTGTTTTGCTTTTTTTATGTTTTTAATCAATTTATGAAGCTACTGTAAACTTTATCATTATGTATTATATCATACAAGGGTTAGGGTTAGGCTATCATATTTTGTGCAGGAAATTTGCTTGTTTTATTGCCTGACAATAATTTGCTACATATTCCAAACACATAATAACTGAAATCAACTTTCATTAAATTTAATTTCATTTACCGTCAACAACAGATGTTGCATCCATCGATTCCACCATGTTTCCTAACTGACACACCAACAACTCAGAAACTTGGAGCTCAAAGAAAATCTGGAGTTTCCCACTCATAATTAGTGGTGCTGTTCATGTGCGTTCAACTCATAAATATGATCTTTCCATAATGACTTGAACACACCATCACACCTTATATAACAGACTCCATAATTCCTTACCTTGCAGGAGAGGTTGATCTTTCAGGAACTGTCCATCATACTCCACATGGTACTTCTTCACCTGAAAGCCAGGTGAGCATGCTGCCTCCTCCGCCTCCTCTTGAGCTGCACTGCACACAATCTGGGGAAAAAAACATAGTAGAGTTTATGAATATTTTCCTTGTATTCCTAGTCCCATGGGTTGCTGTGCTGGTAGTGATTACCATCTACACACACTAATTAGCCCTAAAATAACTTATGCCAGAAATCAATCCTATAATTTATCTCCTTAGCTTAATTTCAAGCTGTAGGCTGATCATATTCACAGGGGCTTTCTTAATGAGTTATTCTCATGGTAAATTAAGCACATAGATGGTATTTCTTCCAGAAATCAATCAGACCGTATGTCTTTATAGTCCACCTAACTCATGCGCTGATGAGAAGAAGGAGTATGTGCCACAATGAAGTATTTTCCTGGAATCTATTAACGATCTGTGCAATTCACTTTTTTTCCCAGTGTAATTTAGGCTTACCGTAAATGCTTTCCCCACATAATAATATAAGACTTAAACTAACCATTGGTGGGTCAATGTAGGCTGTTGTAATTAAAACTAATCACCAAGTTCATTTTCTCCGCTCTTCACAATGCACTGCAGTTTTTACAGAAAGTAAGAACATTGGCTTTCTACAGAAAGATGAATAGATCAATTATAGTAATTTGTGGTTGTCTTCCTCTCAGCAAAGTGCTATTCCCTATTAAAAGATAAAGGTAATCATCTAGTTTTTAAAAGCCAGTGGGAATAACTGCACTGGGGCTCTGTGCTCGAAGACAGAACAAAGCTTGGAGGTTGAGATTGTCAGAGGGTTTGTGAAAGCCCTGCAGGCATGGTGAACCATCTTACTGTCACTCCCTCTTTTGCTCCTGCTACCATTATTACTCCTTCACACCTATTTTTGTCTTCCATCAGTCACCATTTTTAGACAGGAAGAAGCGCAAATTTGCTCTGACAATGACATAAGCATGGCTGCATATAAGCATGTAAGAGCCATTACTCTCTTCATAAGGCCTGGTTTATAGAATTGCACGCATGACAACATGGATTGGAAATGGCTTTTGAAAGATGTTAGATTTTTTTTTTTTTAAACAAAATTAATAGAAAACTGGTTTGTAGTTTTTCAGGAGCACATGAACTACACAGCTGCAGTGCAGCTACTAATTTATTTTATTTTGAAATATAAAAAGAATATAACTAGACTAATCACGTACGAATAGTATTACTAAAAAAAAAGGTACTTGTGTAAATGGAAATTGTATAAATGGGATAAGGTTTTTTTTAATACTCTTTTTTTCAATCTTACTGTGTGATGCCTATTAGAAATATTCTGCATCTCACTATGGCTTTTATTTTGTATCGAGTCAAATGTTCAAGCAATTAAGAAATCAGTCCAGTCTGTCATAATGCTAGCATGATTTGTAAAAATTCTGAATGGAACTGCAGAAGAGGCAGAGAGGCTCATGTGGGAAGCCAGCTGCCAGATTCATGCATATTACCAGGCTGGTTCACACACAGCTGGTGTGCCTCACTCTTAATTAGTAGAAGCATATGGAAGGACGTTAGAGGAATAGTAGGGAGGACAGAGTCAAAAGAGACCAAACTGGACAGACACAAGTAGTGGTTTTCTACCTAGTAGCATGATGAAGAAAGGTTTGGTAATAAATCTAAAAACAGCATCCGTATCCAAGGATCAGAGTCGTCACATATCACTGCCCGGAAAAGTTTCTCTGAAGGTTATCAGATGTAACTAGTGATAGGCATCTGTAGGAAAAAAAATGCCTCACTGTGGAAATTTTGTTAGACAACGACAAAATACAACGAATGAAGGAGATGCACAAATTTACTTTGCTGAATTTCAAATAGCATGCATACAGTGCCCTAGGTAATCTGTGTGACATGATTATGCTACAATGTAGTGAATAAACCCATGTGGGATTCAGCCTTGTATTCAGCCATAATTTATTATGCCTTAAAGTGTATTTTATAATGACAACAAGTCTATATTGGTCACATATACAGTAGAGCACAGTGAAATTGTTTTCTTCTTTCCTGTCAGGAAGGTCTTAACAGTGGCAGCTTGGCAGTGCTGGGGCTTGAACCCCCAACCTTCTGATCAATAACCTAGAGCCTTAACCACTAAACAACCACAACCCAGAGCCTGAACCACTAAGCCACCCATTATGTGGATCATGGGTAAGAAATGTTAAATTGAGCTAGGTATCAAAGACAAGTAAAGAAATACAACAAATCTGAACATTTGAACTGTATGTTAAAATTGTGATGTTTCCGATAGGACAATTGAAATGATCACTACTGTCAATCACTACTAAAGACTGTTTCTCAGGTAGAAATGCAAATCTATCTACATAGATCAATCAATCAATTAATAATAATAATAATAATAATAATAATAATAATAATAATAAATTATTATTATTATTATTATTATTATTATTCGTATTATTATTATTCGTATTATTATTATTAAAATGTCAGCTGTATGTGACCAATCAGTGGTTTGCACTAGATATAGCTGCAACTGTATGTTGCAACTCAGACACTTGTAAAAAAAAATATGCTTTGGACTTGTTTTTGGTTCCTGGGCAAACAAATTCCAAATGACTACTCAGGTATGGGACTGTTCACTTAACGGTAGAAATGATGATGAAATTTGCTGAGCCAAGCTACACTTCCCTCTGTTAATGTGGTAAAAGAGAATAAACTCTTCTTCCAAAAAGCATGCCAGACAGTTTCCAAGAAAGTTTAACTATTTCATATCAGTGTTGGTCTGTCTCAGTATATCATTAATTCATCTTCATTATCACTTTTTTTTTTTACTGTTGCAGTGGATACATAGCCTATTTCTGCCTATTTCTGTACTGATTGTCCTGCACAGGGTCGCAGGAGAGCCTGGAGCCTATCCCAGAGAAACTCGGGGTACGAGGGGGGGGGCACCGTGGACAATCACACACGATGGCCAATGTGGAAATGCCAGTCAGCCTACAACACTGGAGTGGGAGAACATGCAAAATCTGTGCAAACAGGGCAGAGGCAAGGCAATGATTTGAATCCCCAAACCTGGACGTGTGAGGCAAACGTGCTAAACACTAAGCCATTATGCCCCTCAGATGGCATGCCTCTAAAGTCTATTGCATTTAGACATTCAGACACTCATTCACACTTAGGTCGAATTTAGCATAACTAATTGACCTACAGGCAGGTTTTTGGAGGTGAAAGGAAACCAGAGAACCCATAAAAAACCCACACATTCACAGGGAGAACATGAGAAGCTCCAAACAGACAGTAACTCAAATCCAGAGACCTGGATCAATCCAGAGACCCTGGAGCTGTGAGACGGCAATACTACATGCTGCTCCTCCATCAGTATATCAGCTCTATCAAAATAGACAGCTGTTTTTACCCCAATCAAAAAGCCTAAGCCAAGATGTGTGCTCCTGACTCAGGCTGGACTCTTGGACAGAGATAAGTCTAGTTAGTAATGAACTCAATCAATATTTATACACACTGTGAGTTCCATCCTAGATTAACAGCCATGGTTATCTCAGTAGGACACAGTTTAAACCAAGTCTAGACCAGGTCTAGGTCGGGCGGCAACGTACAATGAAATAACGGGTTGGCGAGACCAGCATTGCGTTCGCTTTGTATTTATTCTTACTCCTTTTTTTCCCCAGTGGTCTAAACTTCAGAAGCCAACTAAGCTAAAAATAATAAACAAAATTAACCTAAAAAGAAAGAAAACAAAAATACACTTCCTTCCCTCACTCCCTCACAAGAGAAAACAACATAAATGGCACCAATTTCCTAGAAACCACAATACTATTTACAAAGGTGACTATTGGTGTGTGCAATTTACAAGAAATATACATACAGTACCTCACAAAAGTGAGAACACCCCTCACATTTTTGTAAATATTTGATTATATCTTTTCATGTATCAACACTGAAAAAATGACACTTTGCTACAATGTAAAGAAGTGAGTGTACAGCATGTGTAACAGTGTAAATTTGCTGTCCGCTCAAAATAACTCAATACACAGCCATTAATGTCTAAACCGCTGGCAACAAACGTGAGCACACCCCTAAGTGAAAATGTCCAAATTGGGCCCAAAGTGTCAATATTTTGTGTGGCACCATTATTTTCCAGCCCTGCCTTAACCCTCTTGGGCATGGAGTTCACCAGAGCTTCACAAATTGCCACTGGAGTCCTCTTCCACTCCTCCATGACGACATCACAGAGCTGGTGGATGTTAGAGAGCTTGTGCTCCACCACCTTCCGTTTGAGGATGACCCACAGATGCTCAATAGGGTTTAGGTCTGGAAACATGCTGGGCCAGTCCATCACCTTCACCCACAGCTTCTTTAGCAAGGCAGTGGTCGTCTTGGAGGTGTGTTTGGGGTCGTTATCATGCTGGAATACTGCATACTGATCATGCTCTGCTTCAGTATGTCACAGTACATGTTGGCATTCATGGTTCCCTCAATCAACTGTAGCTCCCCAGTGCCGGCAGCACTCATGCAGCCCCAGACCATGACACTACCACCACCATGCTTGACTGTAGGCAAGACACACTTGTCTTTGTACTTCTCACCTATTCGCCACCACACACGCTTGACACCATTTGAACCAAATAAGTTTATCTTGGTCTCATCAGACCACAGGACATGGTTCCAGTAATCCATGTCCTTAGTCTGCTTGTCTTCAGCAAACTGTTTGCGGGCTTTCTTGTGCATCATCTTTAGAAGAGGCTTCCTTCCGGGGCGACAGCCATGCAGACCAATTTGATGCAGTGTGCGGCGTATGGTCTGAGCACTGACAGGCTTACCCCCCACCCCTTCAACCTCTGCAGCAATGCTGGCAGCACTCATACGTCTATTTCCCAAGGACAACCTCTGGATATAACGCTGAGCACGTGCACTCAACTTCTTTGGTTGACCATGGCGAGACCTGTTCTGAGTGGAACCTGTCCTGTTAAACCGCTGTATGGTCTTGGCCACCGTGCTGCAGCTCAGTGTCAGGGTCTTAGCAATCTTCTTATAGCCTAGGCCATCTTTATGTAGAGCAACAATTCTTTTTTTCAGATGCTCTGAGAGTTCTTTGCCATGAGGTGCCATGTTGAACTTCCAGTGACCAGTATGAGGGAGTGTGAGAGCGATGACACCAAATTTAACACACCTGCTCCCCATTCACACCTGAGACCTTGTAACACTAACAAGTCACGTGACACCGCGGAGGGAAAATGGCTAATTGGGCCCAATATGGACATTTTTACTTAGGGGTGTACTCACTTTTGTTGCCAGCGGTTTAGACATTAATGGCTGTGTGTTGAGTTATTTTGAGGGGACAGCAAATTTACACTGTTATACAAGCTGTACACTCACTACTTTACATTGTAGCAAAGTGTCATTTCTTCAGTGTTGTCACATGAAAAGATATAATCAAATATTTACAAAAATGTGAGGGGTGTACTCACTTTTGTGAGATATTGTATACACACACACACACACACACACACACGCACATAAATGCAACACTCAAAACAAAAGGCAAAAAAGGGGCAGGGCAAAAACAAAGTCAAGAACAGGCAGAATGTCATACGCAGGAGGAATCAACACACGTAAAGCAGTATCAAAAAAGCAACAGCAATACAAAGCAACAGCAATGATCTGCCCCAAGGATGGAGACTGACGAGGCTTAAGTACACATCCAGAAATGTACAGCCAACAGCCAACCAATCCCAAAGTACGAGGCATGAGCAGGCTTTTATGAGTTTTGATCATCCAATTGCAAGCTGGAATGTGACGCACTGCAGTGGACGGGGTCTAAATGAGTAGGAGGAGACAAAAGACACCCATCCCACCATCGACATGGCAAATGGTATACAGCATAAACAGAAATACAATTGAGAACGTAACAATATCAAGAATGGCATTCACTATTCTCACAGTGGGAACAAAAAAAGTATGCCAAGCGTGAAATTTCCACAGTGAATCTGTATGAACACTTTCAAAACAACAAGCAACGGTAGCCATTAGACAAAGTCTTGCACATGCGAGAGAGGAAAAGAAAGAGGATATATTACAGAATTTCATGAGTCTGTGTATCTGTTGTGCAAAACAATCAGACCTGAATGACAATAGATTACAGGGTTGGAGCCAATAGAAGGATAGGAAGCATACTGTTTGAGAGTCATTGGGTGTGTGTGTGGGTGTTTGTGTGTGTCAGAGAGAGAGAGAGAGAGAGAGAGTGAGAAGGAGAGAAAAATACATAATGAAAGGACATTCATTTTATCTTAGAGAGCATTGGTATGTACATTAACATCAATCAGTGAAGGGCAATATCAGTATTAAACATGAGGTGAGTTAATGGAAAAATCAAAGTGGAGAAAAGCAGAAAGCAACGATAAGAGCACTCTGACATTAATACGTTTACTCTGTAACGAATGACGTCTTTATCTGGTTAATGATATGGCTATGTGAAGACCTTAATATCTTCCATGAAGAAAGAATTCATTATGTAAGGAATAAAACACTTTAGGATGTGCTTTTACAGGAAATTAATCAGTGGTGGGGTAGTGTGACATGGCCCGATGTGAAGTGGAGTTACAGTTAATTATTCCACCCAACCCCCCCCCCCCCCCCCCAAAAAAAAGGTTTTACTCCTCGTGTATAAGTTATTAATTAACCATACATCATAATTTTTAAACATTTAGAATGACATTTAATGTTGTGGAATGTCTATAAGATAAGGTATCTCCTGTTATCATATACTATAAATAGTTGTCCCAAGTTCCATACTCTCTATTTTTTCTCTCTCTTCAAGTTTATTAGACATTCTGCCAGAAAATCTACTTACTTCCTAAGCACTGACACCAGAGATATTTCTTTATTAAATAACAACACATTATTAATCTGTTTATTATTAGCCTTAGATTATGTTTAGAATCTACCATACAGATCCCTGTGAATGAGCTGTTACTATACAAACAATAACATAGTAGAACAAGAGCATTATTTGCCTGCGATTTGAATTTCAGCCAAGACTACTGTTGAGCCATGCTGTTACAGAAAATTTATCAACACCGTCTGACCAATCAGAAACATTACAGTGGCATAAGCGGTTTTAAATACAGGGAGCATCACCTCTACTGAAATGATTCAGTGGTAGTGAACAGAAAGAGTAGTACTTGGTAGTCAGAGACCCAGAGAGATATGTGCACTTGTTTGAAGTGTCAGAAGAAAGGAGAGTACATGTGCATTAGAAAGGCGTGCCTTTATCTCAGCTGTGAGTATACGCATGGGGAGAACAGCATCCAGACAGAGGGAACCTCCTACATTCAGCATCCATCCCCTGTCATGTATCTCCTCTCTAACAAACACACCTCTTTCTTCTTCTTTCTTTTGCCTTTTCCTTTCTACACGCAATAACTGATGTATTTAAAAGTTAGTGACCGTATTATTGCCATGAATCCGACTGCAGTTGACTTCATTAGTTTGTAATAATTCAACTCAGTGTGAGCTCCATATTAAACACAGTCAAGGAGACTGGTACTGATAGACTGATTGAAGGGACAGAAATGGGAAAATTGCAAAATGCCCCCCACTGTCCTACAGAGATACATTTTTATTCGCTTTAACAAGCCGTCTTTGATTCAGACATGCCCTTACAGCTGGAAGCAAAGGCTTAAGAAGCAGAGGGGAACACAAAGAAAATAGGATAATTAGACAGTTTAAGTGAACGGGAATGAGACAATAACATGGCAGCAGACATATAAGAGAAAAACAAATATCCAAGCAGAAGCAAGGATGAAAGAATGAGATATATCCAGAGGAGAGAAGAGAGGAGAGTATATTGTGCTTTTATATATATATCTTAGCTGAACCTTAAAAAAAGCACAATATCCTCTCTTATGAGATTTACTTCTGAGACCTTCTACTGAGAGACTGGAGTCTTGTCTTGGGGAAACTGAGTTCAAACTTATTCGCAGTCTGAACTCATAAATACTGATATCATGACACATTAATGATTTAAATAAGGGTCGCATATTAAAACTTGGCTAAAAAGGGACCTGTCCACTATGGTAATTGGATTGCTAACTAAACACATTTATTCATTTGTTTCCACGTGTACGTCTAAGGCTGTAAGGATAATTAATTAGGAATTCTGTGCCTGTTAATGACTACAGTAGGTTTGAACTTTCAATCTCTGGGCTGGGATATGAAGAGCTTGCCACTTTTATTTCTCCCCAGTAAACCTCCATGATCAAGAAGACCCATCCCATCCCTCTTATCTAATGCAGCGTGGAGTAAAGAGTTATCATGTCTACATTGCTGTAATCCTACTTTTTCACAATCTGCCTAAATTTCTTGTTAGACCATCTGACCTTAATCCTACTGTAGGAGGATAAAAGTAGGAAAGAAAAGGGATGGCACAGTGGAAACAGTGAGTGCTAGCTCTGAAGTTGCTGCAGCTAACATGCTCTGTCTTAATTAGACAAATTTCAGGACTACAAAAGGAAGACAAGCTTTTAAGTATAAAAGTCACTCAGGAATGAAGGGAAGATTGTGAGACTGTGGAACTGTAACTTTAGAATTACATCAAATTCTCAGACACATTGTCACAGGGCTACACTGTCTGAACATGGGTTAGTAGGCTATAGATGGATGACAAAGGGGAAATAAACAGTGGCTCTGTTATACCTTGACAGGAATTTAGTTGGCATGGTTTGAGTCCACTTGTCCTCTTAAAGAGAAGGATCACTGTAGTTGCCAAATTTCAACCCAATTCAACACCTATGGGAGATTTTGAACATCAAACTACCAACTGAGAGAATATCATTTAGAAGAACTGTGTTCATCCTTCCAATACAGTTCAGTACAGACACTTGTAGAACCTATGCCAAGGTGCACTGAAGCTGTTCAGGTGGCTTGTGGTGTCCCAACACCTTGCTAAGACACTTTAATGTTGTTTTTTTCCCCCTTTTATTTGTCACCACTATGTGTCTGTCTGTTTTTTTTTTTTTTTTTTTGCATGATCTTGCTTTTTAAACATTCATAATTGTGTAATTCATATTTGTAATTGCGTGTATGCTGAACCTACTTTTTTTCACCCCTGAAGTCAGTTAAGTTTTTCACTCGTGAATGAGATTTGCTCATCTGTCATTCAGCAGATCAGTATGAGTCACTGAATCTTAGAGTAATGACCGAGAGTCGCTTCCCTTCTCATTCAGCTAATTATTTGAGTCAGTGAGTCCCATTCAGGCTCATTCGATCTGAGTTGGAGATTTTCAGCATTTCACTGCCTGTAATAACAGTCTGTATTGGAATGGGTGTTAAAAATATTAGCTGTTTTTACATTGTTCTAGCTGTTGTGATGAGGTTGCTTGATCAGGATGCACATTTAGGCAAATTTGAATGAAAAAAACTCAAATGACTCAAGACAAAGACTCAAAAATTTCAGCAGTAAGTTACAGCAATTGTGGCAATGATGCAAATATTTGATCGGAAGGTCAGGGGTTCAAGCCCCAGAACTGCCAAGATGCCATGTTGGGCCCTTGAGCAAAGCCCTTAACCCTCTCTGCTCCAGGGGTGCTGTATCATGGCTGACCCTGCGCTCTGACCCTAGCTTCCTGACATGCTGGGGTATACGAAGAAAAAAGAATTTCACTGTGCATATGTGTATGTGACCAATAAAGGCTCATTAAATTAATTAATTAATTACCCAATTGTACAGTACTAATTGTAAACACACAAGACATTTAAGACAGATTTAAAGCATTAAAACGTGAATGAAAAATAGATGAACGCAAATACAAAATAAAAAGAGTGTGATGATGTGTGAATAAGGTATACATATTTGTCATTTGGCCGTATATACAAGTTTGTTATGCTCTTTAAATACTGTTGGCATCAGTGGTGCGAATGTGAATATGTAACATAAAATCAATTTTCCATTGGTAACAATAAGTCATTATTTCAAGAAAATACTCTCATTATTCTAAAATATTAAGAGATCATTTGGTCAAACTTTAATAAAATAAATAAATATTTTATAAAATGTATTTACTTTTCAAAATAGTGGAAACAGGTTCATGCTAATTTAATATCTACCCAGTGGGATTAATCTGTGCACATTCTTCAAATTATTGTTAGATATAGTACATGCTAAATTAATCTATTTGCATTGACACTGCCCAGTAATTTCCAGATAGACAAGATGTGTTCTTTGGGTCAGGTAAAAGAAGCAATCCTTTGCAAACCCTCAGCAGTCCTTTATAAACAATTAGTAAACATATTTTTTCCCCTTTGGTCTGATGAAGTATGTACCTTTTACACACGCAAACCATAAATCAGGTCCTGAAAGTATTTCCAGCTGCAAATAGAAATTGAGCAACACAGATATAATAGATATTCCAAACTAAAAATATAATCTAATCTAAATAAATATAGATATGGAGACTTTGTTACATGTTAAGAGGTGTCGACATTAAAGTATTAGACATTACAAATAAATGCAAAAATTAAATTAAATTAAAATTGCTGGGGTAAAATACAGGTGACACGGAGTGTGGACCTAACAGAATAAGTGTACTGTAAGCTATAGCACTCACGTTGGAGGCCCAGATAGGTGTCTTGGCCAGGAGTGCCATTAAGGGACTGACTTCATTGATGAAGGCCAAAAGCTCCTTGACAGAGTCTGGTGTAAATGTCAGCTCCACAGGAAATCAATAAGGTAATTTAAGTTCAGAGACACCATACCACCTAAAGTGTGTGCTTTGTGTGAAGCCATAAAATGCAAAGGCATACAGGTTTACAAAGACAGAAAAGTATAAATGATCAACAAAGCAAAGCTTTGAGTACACACCTTCCATTTGGGATGCATAAACTACCGATTTGCACCTCCCAAAAACAGTTTATGCACAGGCTTCTCCCTTTCTTGACTAGATCGTCTCACCTGGATACAGTAGATATATACCTACAAATTGTACCTAGGAATGACTCCTATTCACAGTATGCTCATACTCATAAATTCTAACCCAGAATGGGTTCCCTTTTGAGATCCTCTCAAGATTTCTTCCACATAACGTCTCAGTGGGTTTTTTCGCCTTTTTAAGAATCTAAATCAACATCTACATCTGGACTTCTGTAAAGCTGCTTTGTGATTATGTCTACCGTTAAATGCACTATGGAAATAAAATTGAACTGAATTCATCCTGTAGTCGAATCCACAATATTGCCAATCTCTGGCTAGAACACAATCCGTCTCTTTTTCTGTACGTAGACATTCTCATAACCAGCCAAAAAGATGTCCTCATTCTCTCTCATTCGCAGAAAGAAAATGAGATGAATGTCTCTTCAGTTCTGCCAGAGCACATGCAGGACTAAGCCTCAGTGACCTCCACCTGGCCGCAGCAGAATCAATCAGACTGAAACTCAAGCACCTGCATATGGTCCAGCCAGATGAGACTCAGAGACACCTGCCTGTACAGGAAGCTGGACACTTCACAGTGCTGGATTGATGAATGTAGACTGGAGAACAAGGAGTAAATAGGGCAGATCTAACTTGACTGTAACTCTAAGTGACCCATATCTGTCTTTCATGTGGATGTCCTCTGAAATGCCCCGTATGCAATTCTGCATGATACATGTGTGATACAAACAACAAAAAATATCATATCTGTAAGACAATCACACACTACAAGCAAAAATGAATGCTCTAATCGTCCAAGCCTACACTGCAATGTGATCAGGAGGTTGGCTAACAGCTCATCGGTTGTACATGATCAGTTCAAGAAGGCAGAAAAATGTCAGATGCCTAGCTTTTGCTATTTTTGCTGCTATTGCTGGCACGACTACATTGAGAGATGTGTGGGTACAGCAGAGGGGGCAGCAATGGTGGGACTGCAGTGTGGAGGGATTTACAGAGTATTTCTACAGGAGAGTATTTCTATGTCATTTTAGGCAGCACTGCCACATCAGAGCTCTCCGAATGGGGTTTTACATGTCTTCCCTGTATTTGCATGGGTTCACTGTTTTCCTTCCACAGATCAAAAACATGTATGTAGGTGGTTAAGCTATGCTAAATCAGCTGTAGGTGTGTGTGTGTGTGTGTGTGTGTGTCAGTGTGTGTTTAGATGGTGCCAGGACTGAGAATTCTTCCATCATGCATCCAGTGTTCCAGAGATTGGCTCCAGACTCACCACGACCCAGATGCACCACGACCCACGAATAAGATTAAGCGGTTTGTGAACATTAATGAATTGCTGTGGTTTGTCAATTCTTGGGCAATTCTTTCAAACACCACTGTTTCAATTCCTCCCCAAATCAGGGTTGGGAGGGTTACTTTAAAAATGTATTCTCTTACAGTTACAAATGACTTCATAAAAAATGTCATCAGTAACCTAATCCAAGTATCACAATATGAAAGTAATGTAATCTGATTTTTTTTTTGGATTACTTTAAGGTCACATATGTAAATAAAGTCAAGAGAAAAGCAATATGATCTAAAATACTTTTTTTTAGAGCTTATTTTATAGCTTAAAAACATGTTCAGTGTTTGGATTTAGTTTAATTAAATTAATAAATTAGTTGCTACTGGCAAGAGTGAACCAGAACTATAGTCATGCAGCTGTCTATATTGTGTTATGTCAAAAGCAAGGCTCCAGACAAAAAATTATCAATTAAGGAGCCTTTGGTTCCTATTAGAAAAAAAAAAAAAAACATTGAGTTTAGTTTGGACTCATCCTTTGTTTTGCAGAAAGCATTTGACACATGGTTCAGGATCAAACTGTTCACGTGATGGGCCCTCTTTGCTGATTATGATCAAGTCTTCCAAGGTTGAATTGCGTACTTTTGATTTGATCCTGTTTTGAGCTAAAAAGCCATGGTCGTACTGAGCAGCCAGAATTGGTAGGACAAGCAATATCTTCCTATGTCTTGCACACATCTTCAATTTTCTTCATTAGTAATATCTAAGAGGTAAATCTGGTGAAAGGCAGCGCTTCACAGGCAATCATATAGGCAGGGTTGAAATGTATTTTCTGTTGAAGAGATTTTTTATGCTTTTCTCACAGTCTCTTTCTTGAAATGATTCGTTCCGGTAATGAAATCCATTTTCCCCGCTATTTCTCTGCCCACTTTGTAACAACGGTCACAAAACATCTTCTGTGTGTGATGATCATACCTGAGCCATGCAAACTCTTGAATCCAAGACGTCTTAAAATGCCTTTCAGCACTTTTATTGGGCATTTGGAAAGATGATCTGTGTCTCCATTGTTTTCTATCTCTCCCATGCTGGCACAACTGGAGCCTGCTTTTTTATTAGCAGGTGTGCCATCAGCATTGGTGCTCGACAGAGATATTTTTCGTTTTGACATGTTTTTCTGACACGGAAAGCTGATCCTCACTTTCCCTGTGCGTATTTTGGCAGTCTGGATGAATTTGAACTCTTTTTTTTTCCTCACTGAAACATTCATGCGCAGTGTCTCATTTTATTACGTCAACACAACAGATGTGATACCTATGTGATAGGCTACTTCTCACAGAACACGCAATTAAAAAGACATTACATGCAAATTTTTCAATCGAGACATTTCATTTCTTTGGTTTTAAATGAAAAAAATTGTAATCCTGATAGTATTCCCATTTTTTTTTTTTTTTTTTTTTTTTTTTACAAAATGTATCTGTAATCTGATTACTTTGTTTTTTGACATAACTGTAACGGACTACAGTTACCAGTTTTTTGTATCCTGATTACGTAATGCTGTTACATGTATTCCATTACTCCCCAAGCCTGCCCAAATATCACATAAATCACCAATTCCCCCATTCGTCCACTGAATATAATTACTATTGTTATTGTCCACCATTGTTGGTTGTCCACGCTGCCAATATTGGATGATGTTGACAATTACACATGTGGTTTACTAAAAAAAAAAAAAAAAAAAAGCACATAAACTCTGATTTGACCATTCCTATTCATGTTACATGGCCGCAAATCAGATATGTATCCAATCTATGACCACATAAAAAAGTGGCTGAGTTTTGGTTTAAGACATTTTGTTTCCACACAGTTCTGAAAAAATCAGATATGTCACATTAAGCTATAGAACAAGATTTGTGTCACTTACAAGTGGTGTGTGAAAGCGAGAAAGATGGGAACAAAGAGAAAGGCCTTGGTTTGAGATAGAATTACCTGATTTACATAGCAGAATTTGAGATTTGCATTATTAATCAGGCTAGAGGAAAACATTATTAGCAGGCATGGCATCAATGACAAACTTAATAAAGAAATTCCTTTTCTGAAGGGCATATTTGTGATGGACCTATTGATTTTGCTTTGTTTTACTTTCTAAGACAGTCTGCTAGGGCATCACACCAACATAACAGCAGTGTAAAGCCTTGTAATCATTTGCGAAGGGAGCATGACAATATCCACTGCTGTTTATTCAGTGATTCCTGTTCAGTATGGGTTAACAGTTGTCTCAGATGCCTGGCTGCCTGGCACAGGGCCATGCCAACCTCCAGAAAACATGGCCTAATGACAAAGGAAAGCTGCTCAGGGGTCTTAATAATGTAGCTCATCGCTTAGACTAATCTCAAAGACGTTTATAGATCTGCCACTACATGAAGTGTTATTGAAGATTGGGAGTTTTGGAGCTTGGTTCTCCACGAGTGGAATCTTGCTCTCCATGTAAAAGGTTGATGGCACCACCACCTATCGGCATTATGTCTGATGCCTTGCATCTATACCACAATCAAAGTTCAATAACTCAAGAGAGATTGTTGCTGCCTTCAATCGCTTCATATTGGACCGAGAGGCTAGAAAGGCAGGAAGGAAATGATTAGACGAAGGGTGTCTGTGAGAGAGAGAAATAGAGTGAGAGGTCTCAGGCTGAACAATTGTGTTCCATGCTCGATTATCTACTCTTCTCAACATCACATCCAGCCCCAGCTCCATTTATCAGTTTAAAGGGCAAGGGTGCCAATAAGCCCTCTGGCCTATGAAGCACCTCTCCTTCTTTCTTTCAACAGAGATTGAATTAAGAACCGCTGGTCAATGAATTTCAGGGCAAAAAAAAAATATTTCTTTTGATGTTTGGCCGGATTGAGTAAACTTTCAACTAACCGAGCAGGCTGTTCATCAAGTTCCTTTCTATTGTTACTGTATCCCTGTGAAGTGACTAGAAAGATTTGGGGTTGGTTTGTAAAACAGTTTAGATGAGACTCTAAGTGCAGGATGAATCAGAAGGCTTGGCTTTAGTTTCAGTGTAACTCATTGCTTTATATCTGGACTTCACATACACACCTCAGCTCTGGGTGGATGCTTCATGAGGCTTAGGCTTTTAATTTTTTTTTAAATCTCTTCCTTCTGTCTTGCCTTTGTCTGCTAAACCCCACCGATTAATGGTGTATACCAGGAGACTACAGTATTCCTCATGATTAACCATGCCAATAAGATGACTTAGCTACTGCCAGTGCAACCAAAGAGAAAGTAGGAAAAGCATGATGCAGCATGCAAATTTGGGTTTGTTTTTTTTTTTTTTTTAGATCTCACCTTTTTGCTTTTCTGCCTTCTTTCAATTTCATCCCATTCCTTTACATCAAGCCTTCTAGTATCAATGATGACAGAGAACAATTTTTTTCTTTAATTTTGTTATATTTTAAAATAATAGTGATTAAATATAATAATGTTCTGTAGCCAATTCTAATAAACTATTGGAAAGCCTATGAAAATGCTCCCCTGTTTATCATCTACATAGGGAAAAGCTGAAAAATACACTCCAAATGAATATTTAACCTCCGTAATAAATAATTTTGTTCAATCCACAAAGTAAAAAAAAGTTGAAAAGAAAAAAGAATGAATATGATTATTTATTTATTTATTTATTTATTTATTTTTACCATACTCAAGTTTTAGCAAATGCATGTAGAATGTAGAAAATGCAAAATGAAAATAATGCCCATAATTTATCTTTTACACTATCCCTGGAGTGTTCTTAATTTCCATAACATTGCATCCAAATGGAGTACGTAACAAGGGCTTATCTTAAAAGCCAGCACATTTTTCCCCTCACTGCAAAGCAGGGCATACTGCACCTTTCAAGCACTTCATTAATCTCTGATACTTATAGTTTCCGCAAAAGTGCCCTACACATGATTTAGTTAAAGAAAACACAAAACACCCTGGAATTCACCTTTTTGAAATATCTTTTAATGTATGGCTTTTACACAAGGAGAGAGTTACGATGCCCTCCACTAATATTGGCACCCTTGGACAATATGAGAAGAAGGCTGTGAAAAAATTTCTTAATTGTTTAACCTTTAGATCATTTGTTCAAAATATTGACAAAAATATTCTGCTCTCCTGGATATCAAACAATTGCAAACAAAACACAGGTTTATAAAATATATATATTATGCTTCTCATTGTATACTTTGTCCTGCATGGCGAAATTCCCCCATTGGCCCTTATCTATCTATATAATACCCGCTAATAATCCCCATCCATGAATTTTGCTACATCACTCTCCTCTCCACTCCACCATTAGCTGGTGTATGGTGGGCATTCTCGCACACTGGCTGCCGCCACATCATCCATGTGGATCCTACACACAGGTAGTGGTTGAGGAGATTTCCCCCCATACAATGTAAAGTGCTTTGACTGCCTAGAAAAGCACTATATAAATGTAAGGATTTATTATTATTACTTTAATACTCTTACTCAAGTAATCATTAACATTATTACTTTTACTGTTATTTGAGTAATTATTTTAATAAGTAGTTTTACTTTTACTTGAGTAATTTTTTGGCTACTCATACCCAACTCTGTGTATAGTTGTGTATTCGTATCATTTTGTGCAGATGCAGGTTGTAATATTGTGTTTATGTTGTGTATGAATTGGATTAATCGGATCTCTTATAGGATGCGTTCGGGTGAGTTAATTAACCCGCTAGTAAAGTGCTTTAGTTTACTGGTTTTCATTCACTCAGCTCAAGCAGGTAATTCCTGCTGATATTGTCTTTATCCCCACTGAAAAGTTGCTCTACGAGGGTTCAGCTCTACCTGACCAGCCGAATTATCCACACCCAACCCCAAGCACAGGTGCAAATGGCCCATAACCAAAGGCCCACACAAACACAAAGTGTGGATGCCACTCCCCTGAACTACCCAAAAGATATTTCAAATGAAACTACATAGAAAGTTTACAAAAACAAGAGACTGACAGAACATCCAGACTCCATTTGCAGACCTCCATAAGGATGGTAGCACCAGCAATCTGATTGTTTACACAAGCAAACCCCATGCATGGAACAGGGCCATAATTTCAAACTTTCCCTCTGCTGAAAGAAAAGACATCTGTGGGGGTTTCCAGACAAAAATAACAAAAAATGAGGAACACACAACTATCAGCATCAACATATACAAAACAACAGGGATAGTTGTAGTAAAAAGCATCCATGGGCTCTTTGAACAAAATTTCCTCAAGATCAAAGAAAGAGCACAGCAGGAGCCCATTACAAATGACCAATTCCTCAACCCAGAGGACTGAGACAGACTACTTGCTTCCACCTCCCCCTCAGATGAGCATAGAGGTCCCCAACCATACTGTTACTGCACTGACATGAGAGAAAGATTCACAGTGCTGGAGGAAAACTGGTACAGCTCAGAGAGATGACCACCTCTCTACACACAGCCAAAAGCACAGACCAGCCCAGAAATATTTGGTTTAATTTTGATCAATTCACATAGTACAGGTAACCATTTTAAAAAAAAAAAATAAACCTTTTAATCTAAGAAAAGAACAAAAGTTTCCATTGTCAAGAAAGGAGAAGATGGAATTTATTCAATGTTACCTTGAGAAACTTTCTACAGTAAAAAAAAAATAAATAATAATAATAATAATAAAATAAACACACTCAAATGACGTGAGGCTCAAACCCTGGTTGCTGGCATATTACACCCTGCATGTTACTACTGCACTATTCTAGCACACATGCAGTAGCCATGTTATTTTAAATACTATAGTTATTCAGCCTGTACTACGTGACTCATTCACGCTCACTTTATATAATTAAATCTTGTAATTAGAAACTTGTTTAAATTAGGTTTATCATAAGTTTTGATGGGAAACGTAATATTTTTATGTGAACCATTTGACCACGCATTCCATTTTTTTTTTATTGTACTGTGTTCAGAGACAGGATGTTGTTCCATTTGCCACCTGGTGGTTATTGTGTGAAGCACAACAAATGAATTTAAATTCTAAAGAAGTGTGCCTGCAGGGTACCACGTGATCACACGTGACGAATCGCATGAAACTGCGTGAAAAAATGCACATTCTTAAAGGCCACATCTGTAGGTGTGCAACAATTATTGGCACCACTATGAGAAAAATAAATTTGAAGTATATTTGCGTTGATATTTTCCATTTTTTAGTACACCTGGGTGACTAGGAACAGGAAATTGTTCAACCATGACTTCCTGTTTGACAGGAGTATAAATATAAGGTAACACATAGGCCAAATTCCCTTAGTCATTCATAACAATGGGTAAGACCAAGGAATATAGCTGTGATGTTGAGCTTCACAAAATGGGAAGTGTCTATAAGAATATAGCAAAAGCATTGAAAATGCCCATTTCCACCATCAGCGCAATAATTAAGAAGTCCCAGTCAACTGGAAATGTTATGAATCAACCTGGAAGAGGACGTGTGTCTATGTTGTCTCAATGCACTGTGAAGAGGATGGTTCGAGTGGCCAAAAAAAACTCCAAGGATCACAGCTGGAGAATTGCAGAATTTAGTTGCATCTTGGAGTCAGAAAGTCTCCAAAATTACAATCTGAAATCACCTACATCACCACAAGTTGTTTGGAAGGGTTTCAAGAAAAAAGCCTCTACTCTCGTCCAAAAACAAGCTAAAGTGTCTTCAGTTTGCCAGACACTACTGGAACTTCAAATGTGATTGGGTTCTATGGTTCTAGATGAAACAAAAATAGAGCTTTTTGGCAATAAACACCAGAGGTGGTTTTGGTGCACACAGAGAGGTAGCCATATGGAAAAGTACCTCATGTCCACGGTTAAATATGTTTGGGCTGTTTTTCTGCCAGAGGACCTGGACATTTTGTTAGGATACATGGCATCATGGACTCTAGCAAATACTAACAGATATTAAATGAAAATCTGACTGCTTCTGCCAGAAATCTTATAATGGGCCGTGGCTGGATCTTCCAGCAGGGCAATGATCAAAAACTTACATCAAAATCAACACAAAAATGATTTACTGACCACAAAATCAAGATCCTGACTTGAAATCCATAGAAAACCTGTGGGGTGAACTGAAGAGGAGAGTCCACCAGCATTTGAAGGATCTGGAGAGATTCTGTATGGAGGAATGGTCTCAGATCCCTTGCCATGTATTCTCCGACCTCATCAGGCATTATAGGAGAAGACTCAGAGCTGTTAAGTTAGGTAAAGTTAGGTAACACAAAGTATTGACTAAAATGGTGCCAATAATTGTTGCACACCTATATTTAACAAAGTTGGATTTTTTTTTTATAAACCTGTGTTTTGTTTGTAATTGTAAGATATCCATGAGAGCAATGGATTTTTGTGAACTTTTTGAATAAAAGATTAAAAGGTTATAGAATGAAGAAAATTTTTCAAAGCCTTCTTTGCTCATATTTACCAAGGGCACCAATATTAGAGGAATGCACTGTATTTAGATGACTGGATCATTACAATAGCCACTTTCACAACACTAAAGCTTCCAAAGGAACTACAAATTTAAAAAAAAACAAAAAAAAAAAAAACACACACCTCTGGTTCTGTGATTAAATGATCAAATAAATTTGTATCTCAAGGTATATTATAATATATGTTTGAAGATGTAAGTCTCATTATATGCTTGTCAGGAGACTCACTGTTGCTTTGAAAGGAAATAGCTCAGTATGGACCCATTCATTACAATTAGTTCCTGTGGTGACTCAGCATTTTGCTCATGTTTAAAATTTACATGTAATAGCAAATGAATCTGTCTATAGAGTATGAAGCAATTTGCTGTCCTTTTTCACTGAAATATATATATTATAGACAGCAAAAAGTAATTTATTTATTTTCATTTTATCAGCTCTTTTTTTTTTTTTTTTTAAACCTTGATGTGTTTTAAATCAATGCTATTTGGTAATAAAGCACCCCAAAAAGATAAACACAAATAATTATCACATATCATTGTTCAATAGAAAGTGAGAATTAACCTTTCTTCTTCTGATCTCTGTTGTATGTGTAAATTTAGACCCATAACTTATGTTTTTTTGTGATGGAAATCATTTTGTTAAGTCAATATTACAAGAAAACATTACTATTTTGTTATGTCGAGATCATGAGAATATAATTTTGAGACTTGGGATGCACCGAATGTTCGGCAACCGAAATTATTCGGCCGAAAATAGCAAAAAAAACACTTTCGGTGGTTGGCCGAATAAGTGAAAAGGCCGAATAAATTTGACTGAACAATGATGTGTTTGATGACGCGACCAAATAGCCTAGCAACCAGAGTGAGACACACGAATGTCACGACCTCCACTTCCGGGAGCATGATCCGAGAGATGAGAGGGCACACACGTGCATGAGTGCTCAGTGAGCGTGTGTTGACATGTTGACAACCGTGACATTGTTTACTCTGGACTCGTGCGTTTGTTTTGTTTCTGTTCCGGAGTATTCTATCATGTCGCGAGATGTAAGGGAGTAGAGTACGGAAGCAGTTAAAGACGTATTTATTTAAGGGCAGGCAGACAAATCCAAATTGTAATCCAAAAAACGTAGTCAAGACAGGCAAAGGGTCGGGCGATCGGCAAACAGGCATAAAGCAGGAATCAAAGTCACGGTCACAGAAAACAAGGTCCACACACAAAACAAGAAACATGAACTAGTACTATGGACTGGGAGCGGAAAAACCAGCGGGGACTAAATGAACTAATCTATAGTTTAAACTAACTAAATCTATCAAGGAACATAACATTAACAATGTATCTAACTATACTATATCTACTATAATACTCCGCGAGGTGTACAGGGATGCGAGCGGTATATATCCCCAATATAATCAGCCGTATAGAACCCAATAGAACCATTTTTGGCACTCTTGTCAATGCACTTTTTAATGTACTTTTTGTTGTAGGCTTTAGAGTGTTAAATTCTTTCAGCAGTCAGTTATAGGTCTAACATCAGCTATTCAAGGGGGGCTCAAAGATGACCACATAAAAGTATTTTTATTTTACTATTTTTTTTATTAAAAGTTAGATTGTGCCTTGTTAGTAGCCTATGCCTGCTGGAATGGGAAAAAAAATGTTCAGTGTTAAATAAATATTTTGAAATTGTTGTTTTTGTAATTGATTTTTTTCTTTTAAAAGCAAGACAAAATAGTAAAAAGCTAATTTTGACTATTTAATTTATGCAATGGTGAAAAAAATGGCAAAATAAATGGAAAAAACGTGAAAAAACATGTTCAGTATTCGGCCTTCAGCTTTCGGCCAAGTTTTTCATCATATTCGGTTTCGGCTTCGGCCAAGAATTTTCCTTTCGGTGCATCCCTAGTTGAGACCACAAGAAAATTAAGAAAACAAGAAAGGAAAAAAATAATAATGCATGGCTTGCGTGGAGTATAGTGCTAAACAACACACATCATTCTCTGTGCTATTTCATAACCCGTTTTGCTCAACTACCATAAAAATGCATTAGTATATATCACACAGTACAAAAGAACACATTGCATTAAATAAATACTGCTGTCATTGTCAAGTGACTACAGTATCAATCATTGGAAGTAACTCCAACTGTATAATTACACAGAGACTAGTTTTTCACAGAGTCAGGAAAATTATTTCACACAGAACACCCAAAATGGTACAATGTTCCATTCACAATAATTGAATTTTTTGTTGGTGACAAAATGTCAGCCAAAACAAAAAACTGTGAGTGGTTGGAAACTTCCAACAATTCCAATAATGTTAATGAAACTTAAATTAAATTAAAAGTCTTAGTTGTAATGAACAAAATGCTTAGCTATGAATTTTTGTTTTGATTATATGGGTATTACTTTTTTTTTTATCGCACTGGTGTTATTTTGTTGTCATTTCCAAGAGACAGCCATGCAAAATAAGCATAAATCTAGTACATGTATAAAAGGCTATGAGTACTGGTTGATATGCTAGTTATATAAAAGCATGGGTTATTACTTAAACTACTTGTTTACTTAAATGACGTATTTATCTTTTGGGAAATAGAACCGATTTAGTCTTTTACAAAATGCCATGTGTAGGTACAATCAGAAAGAACATCTATTGTGGATCTTAAAGTCATGTGGCCATGTGGATAGGACGTTGGACATAACTTTCTCCAAATCAAACATCATGCTATGCTGGTCACAGCATGGTTTCTTATCCTTCCCCATGCTGTATCCACACCGACTACTGCTTCCCCTCATTAGAACTCAATAAAGGATCCTTATATCGGCCACTGTTCTTCAGGATAATGTCTAAATCTTTTCCTCTGTGAATTGTCAAGGTTTCACATTACTTCTTTATCTTTTCTGCTCTTTTTTGCTGTCATATATGTGTTACCTTCCTTGGGTAAGATGAGACACATCACAGATCAGAGTGTTCCTCAGTGCATCAATTTGTGTTTCTGTCCATTTAAAAAAAGGGATTTTTTTAAAAATATATATTTTGCATCAGACTAACACATACTACTGCTTTGTGCTACTAAAAGCATGGAGAACTAGTGGGTGAGCATAGGTGCAACTTTTTTCCACATAAGTGCTTGGGACATCAGTGATGACAGATAAAAGAACCTGTGTGATCTATTCATCTGTTTCTGTTCATCGCTATCAAGACACCACTTCTATTTTAACCAACAGCTTTCTAAAACTCCACAGTAAGAGCGAGATTATGGATGCTTCAGAAGCCTTTTAAAATGTAGTTGTTGTGGTTTACATCAACATCACCGTGTTTCAGAAATACTGAAGGAAAAGAAATCCAAATGCTGTGTCTGCAGGCTGAATAAACTGTTCTTCAAATGACTGTTATGTCTGAGATACAATCTTAGACTTTGTATATTCACAAATGCCACGATATTATGATTAAAGTTTATAGTTTAAATACATTTGTGATACATTACTGTGATCATATCATTGTGTGTGTCACAAACATGAAAAGTGCTAAAAGAACTTGCGAGTACAGTGTTAATTAATAGCTGTCGGAAACATTTGAGTTTGATCAAAGTTTAGTATAGTTTTTACCACCCTCACTGTGAATAAACTGATTCTATTCTATTCTAAGTATTACAGTAAACATTAAACTATATTTTCAATAAGTTGTGAGGACATAACCAGGCATATAGAAATATGGTGAGGACATGTCGTCAGAGTCCCTAGCATAAGCTATGTCTATAGTTTTATTCAGACAGGATAAGATTTCCAGATACATATATATTGTGTGACTGTTACGAAATGATTTCATTATGTACGATTCACATGGGATGAGTGATATCTATGAAAATCACACATATGTGAGTGTCTTCAAGGTGCCTGCATTCCCGTTACACTAAAAATCCCATGTGTACTACATACTGTACATACATACATACATTTTCTGTACTGCTTGTCCAATACAGGGTCACAGGGAGCCTGGACCCTATCCCTGGGAACTTAGGGCACAGGACACCTTGGATAAGGTGCCAACCCAGTGCAAGACACAACTGCACTCACAGTCAGACAGCAGCCAGTTTCTCCACCAACCAGTGATCAGTGAAATAAGCTCTAGTCTCTGATATCTTGATAATATAGTGTGAGTAATAGTTATTAGCCATTTCTTACTTGGAATTAACTACTGCATCATATACCTGACAAAGCATGTTTTATCACGTAATTATCACTCAGTAATGCTCAATAATGCTTTGCCATATAAACACCTGCACAGCTGGATTTCTACAGTCCAGGAATCACAATTACAAAAACTGCCTCAGAATTCATGATCTAACTTCATTTCTACCTGCACTCAACCTACTAGCCTACGGAAGCCCTAAGCGGCCATGCATTATTCATTCTTTCTTTCTTATTTTCTCGTGATCTCATGAAAATTAAGTCGAGATCACGAGAAAAGAACTTATGTCAAGATCATGAGAAAATTAAGTCGAACACAACAAAGAAATAAAATATTAATAATGCAAGGCCACTTAGGGCTTCCATACTAACCCAATACTGTCATTATGAGTAGCTTTTTTGTCATACATACAACAGATCTGAGCTCTTGCTGAAATAAAACACAAAAAAGTGCAGTAACGTGTTGAAACGAGTAAAGGAAACAAAAGGTGGCAGACAAGTTTACTTATTGTCATTTTCTGTTCTCTAAGCAAGAGAGAAAGCAAGCACAGGGAGGCAGCAAAGCCTGAGACGCAACAGCACAGACACAATGTGGAAGAAACAGGGGTTCTCTGAACTGTAGGGAGGAATGCTAGAGGAAAATGCACTGTCGCTCTCATCTACATGGGGTTAGAGCTGAGGTTAACAAACAAACAGATTGCAATAAACACAAGGTAGAGCGGCAGAATTTCAAAACGTGTCTGCTGAAGATAAACATTTGCCATCTGCAAAATAATACGCACCCCGCAAATAGCTCATGTATCTAGAATTGTGCCGTGCGGTCCCTCGAATCACTCGCCGCTAGATTACCTGTCAGTCATGACAGAAGTGCACAGAACAATTCAATCTCAGTATCCACAAGCATCCCATTCACTCCTTCCTCACAATGGCTGAGATATCCCAGGCTGGTGGCAGACAATGTCAGACAATGAAGATGGCTTGTGTTTTTTTAGTAAACTGGGAAAAAATAGCTCTCCGCTTTCACCGGTTACTGTACCACAAATGCTATTCTAGCAGTTTGCACTTCGATTTCTGACCAGAACACTTTATGTGTAACTGAAATGGCTGTAAATTATGAGCTACATGCATGTCTTGAAATACTTGTTGGAAAATTGCTGTGGTATAAGAGAAATAAAACATTCCCAGACATGTTGTTAAAGAAAAATAATCCACATTATGGTGGCATAATGGCATCACATTACTTTCCAACATGCCCTCAAGTGTTTTATTCCTTACATAATCAATGGAGGGTTGATGGGTTGGTGTGATGTTCTTACCACCCTGAAGTGTTATTTTCCTTTAACAATACAATTGTACATGTTTTACTCCTGTTGTACTGCAGCAATTAGTCAATTATCACATTTCTTGATTATCCCTCTGCTGCATGAATTATTACATTTATATGTAATACAATTTTTTTTTTTTTTGCCACCAAGTACGCATGTAAAAGTTATATCTTCTAGAAAGGAATTACAGTTGTAAAGAATGTATCAAAAACATAAACTCAAAATACATACAAAAATGAGATCCAAACATGTTTTAGGTGAAGTATCTTTTTAACTCTTTCTCTTGAATTCTTAATACTTTCTCTTGAAGCATAAAATTTAGAGAATAAGGTGCAATTGCAAAATGTCTGAAATTACCACAGTTTATCTTACTTTGAATGTGAACAAAAAAATGTAAATATATTTATTTATTTATTTGAGAGTCTTTTTTGCTATGTTGACTTGTTTCAGTTCATGAATGCACATACTGTAGTTCCATTATCGCATGTTGTTGCCATATGGCAACCTTTACATTTTACCATTTAACAGAACACTCAAAATATATACATTTGTTTAAATGACAAAAAATAAATGCTAACTTATCAAAGATAATGTTTCTTTTTTTTTCTTTAAATAGTTTTGCATAAATATTGAAAAATTAATCCAATTTTGAGAGTCCTCCGAGGATAACCTTCACCATGCCATGTGATTGCAGAAAAGGAAGCACAAACAGCACTTCATGGTCATCTTACATGGCTTTTTTTTGTTAAAGGCCTTTAAAGTTAAAGGCCTCCTTTTCCAGTTATATTGGGAAATAGTAGTTTTGTGGCTTGCCTATCAAAAAAAGTATATTAAATATTAGAATATATTAGGTATTAATAAGAATTATATTATAAGATATATTAATTGTTGCCATATGACAACACCATGAAGTAAAATTTTAAGGAATGGCACATACTTTATAACAGTTTATAGTTACATTTAACATTGTGGAATGTCCGAGAAACTTATATTGCTTATGTTAGAGTAGCTACAAACAGTCATGCCCTTAGTTTATGAATTAATAAGTCAGAAAAAATGCAGCTTGTCAAGTTACACAGAAAATGAAAAACACAAACTCCTCTGTCCTGAAAACTTTCCTGTGGTTGACAAACAGCTAAAAGAACAGCTTTATCTCTGACTGTTACAAATCGCTGACAGTGGAGACTCCTTTGAAAAAAATTTACAATTAAAATTACAATGTACATTTTCTTAATTATAACTTCACCATATCAGTAAGAGGTTTACTTTATTAAATAATGTTTTATCCATTTATTATTAGATTACATAGAGCATCTGCCAAACAAGACCCTGTTAATGAGTTGTTATAATAGAAATGAAAATGTATTATCAATATAAATCTGTCATATGAATTATGGCTGGTACTAATGTCAGAGCTGCTCTTCGAGAAAATTAACAACACCTTCGGAACTATCAGATTTGAGAATCGGACAGTCCTGTGGTAGGAACTGTAATAGCACTGACTGGTTTGGGTCTGCTGGGATCTGAAATGTCAGCTGAAAGAGTCATTGAGCACCACTGTTTAGCATTTTGACCTTGGTAGCTGTGTAATAACAATCAGTGGGAAATGGCTGCGGCCTTGCAGCTATCGTCTGCGTCATTGCTTAATCATTGAGTCTAATTGCTTGTTATCCTGTTCTTTCAGGCACCAGTCCCATTCAATTAATCGACTATTTAATTGGATGCAAATATCTCCCTAAATGAGCCATTCGGCAGTGGCAATCAGGCTTCGCAAAAGGTGAGGCTGCATCAAAATTTATCAAATGCTCCTCCGCAATACTGTATTCTCATAGATTTTGTCTTTCACTGTTGCCCGGTGTGTAAAAAGCACAAACATCAAAACAGGCTCGAAATCTGTCAGCACACATTTATAGATTATTACTAGAAAGGCTATACTTTAGGGCAGGACGGGATAAAAGAGAAATAACAGCTATTTGACTTTTTTTTTCTGCTGAGCTAATGTTAGAAATGGTGTGAAATGATGAAGATGAATTGGGTCAGAGCGCAGGGTGTAATTTTCTCTTTACCCTTAGAAACACTGTGATAAAACAGCATAACTCCTCTCGATAGATACGGCAGAAGAAAACCTTTGACACTATCTGGAAAAAAAAGAACATAGCTGCCTAAAAAAAAAAACAGTAACAGTTTGTTTGCTAACTCTCTCCCTCTATAAAAATATTTTAACGTCTCCAGTTAAGACCATAATCCTGGATGTACCAATTGCCTTTTTTCCCCCCTCATTCACTTGATGTTTTTGCAGCTGTAAAGAGAGTTAAGGTATAAAAAAAAATGGAAAGAATGAGTGACGGCATGGAAAGTGCTGATGGACTAATAGGATTTACTTATTTATTTATTTATTCTGGCATCAGAGACTTCACGGTCTTGAACAGAACACCTTTCCTTAATATTTACTCCCAACTCCATCTCCAGCAACTAGATCTAAATGCCCTTTGTGGCCACCTTAACTGCGCCAGCACTGAGAAAAAATAACAGTCCTTATCATCATATGAAGTTCAGCGTTGGCTTCGTGGCGTGCACGGAATTTTCTTTTTACTTTGTAATGACTCTAATCTTCTTCCATTTGCCATGCTCAGCCCAAAGCACAGCTCTCCCAGCTTAATGTGTTAAGCAGCTGCAATTGCTGCGCATAATGGCACATGATGGCCTGGTGCAGGTGCATTATGGACAAAGAAAGAGGATGTATTACCTACAGCACTTAGCACAAAACAAATGTGTGCTTTGGTGCACTACATAAAGCAGACAAAAAGAAGCGAATTCATTCATGTCTTTGTGTACGTACATATTGATGTTTTAGTAAAGACTGACAATAATAAGAAGGTGTCTGGAAAATAAAGAGCTCTTAGGCAGACATGACATGCTACCAGTGCTGCACTTCGATGTTCTTTATTATGAGCAGTGAGCTTGGATTCTATTCAAAATCAATAACGAATATATCAATACGAATAGGAATCATAACTGTATTGTACTGGGCTGTACAGTCAAGCTGTAAACACACATGCCATCTGCATAGTCTGCAAAACAACTTCATTTGGGCTATCAATGACATTTGGAAACGATCACATTTCACAGCAACATCCCAAAGGACAAAATAAAAACACAAAAAAACACTTTGTTGTGAAGGTAGGACTGTGCACACTAGCGTCTGAGTTACCACAGAAAGAGAATTCTGTCCCTTTTCTCACTGAGACTTCCCTCTGTACACTCACTGAATTTTAAGCAGCACATAGCTTCCATAACAGAAAGCATTCTCCTCTGGGACTCAAAGCTTTAAACCATCAGATAATGCACACTGTAGCTGGGAGAAATGCACAGAATGAATCCTAATATAATAGAATTGCACAAATATGTTCATTTGGAATGGATTGTACAGTTTAGCATTCAGTATAATTATACTACAATTGAGGCTGGACATACTGTATATTTGGTGTTTAAATTGAGAGCAATGTATTGCATGTGACCCAGTCTCACAGGGACAAGTAAATAAATAAATACAGTATGTTTGCATACAGTGCCTTCTATACAAGGAAAATCAAGGTTCTGTCACATGCACATGATGCATATCAACGTATCAAAGTTTGTGCTTTTCATGACATATAATTAAACTTACCGGGCCATTACATTTTGCATGGGTATGGAAGTAATATGAGAATGGAATATTCTTTACTCTTATTCTTTAGCTACCACATTACCATGTGACTTGCGAGCCCACTTGACCTTGCAGAGAAGCAAGGTGTTTAAAGAGCCCAAACTCAGTATGTATTTTTTGAAAAAAGAAGTAAAATGATTATAAATCACATATTATCAAATGACATCTTATTCAAATAGCATAGTGATAGAGGTGGGCATGATTAAATTACGTTGGTACAAGACATGAACTTGACATAGAACAACTTGTAATATCTATCGTATTGAATGTTCTGCATTAACTGTAGTTCTGCATTAGATTAGTTTTAACTTTTTTTCTGCAACATTAGGTTGCTAGAAACGCTGACATAGCCATGGCATAATAATCCTGGCTGCAAGGCAAATCACGGGTTTATATTAATGCGCTCATTTTAATACATTATCATTTCTATATTAACAACTTACACCGGGACTTACAGTATGCAGATGTAATGCAGATGGTCCACATAAATAGATTTAAATCATGTATATGCGTTAATATATGTGAAGCTTTTTGTGAGGAGACATTTATTTTGCATGTATGAAAGGAGTCTCCAGTATCAGAGCTCCGTAACAGTACTGTTTTTCTGACATGAGGGCATTAATGTTTCTCAGTAAGACAAGCTGCATTTATTTTTATCTTGTTAACTTCAAGAGAGAGCAAAAAAGACTTTTACAAAGTAAGTGATAACTCGAACTAACTCGTTTTATTGACCACAACAATAAATGTAACTTTAAGCAAATAGAAACAATGACCTGTCGTTCACTAATAAATAAAGAATTTCAAATTGACATTTCAAATCAGGCCACATCACACCACCCCTTCACTGACTATTTTCCTGTAACAGAACATCTCATCATGGTTTATTCCTTATTTATTACATTTTATGATAGATGTTATGACCCGGATATATATATATATATATATATATATATATATATATATATATATATATATATATATATATATATATATGGTTTAGCAGCAAAATAGCGAAATGTGAATATATATATACATCTAGCCTAAACCAACATTTATATTGATTGTCAGGTTACATGCAATTATGATAGTTAGGGATGCACCGAAATGAAAATTCTTGGCCGAAGCCGAAACCGAATATAATGAAAAACTTGGCCGAAGGCCAAATACCGAACACATTTTTTCGCATTTTTTCCATTTATTTTGCCATTTTTTTCACCATTGCATAAAATAAATAGTCAAAATGTGCTCTTTACTATTTTGTCTTGCTTTTCAAAGAAAAAAATAAATTACAAAAACTACAATTTCAAAATATTTATTTAACACTGAAGATTTTTTTTTGATTCCAGCAGGCATAGGCTACCAACAAGGCACAATATAACTTTAAATAAATAAATGAGTAAAATAAAAATATTTTTATGTGGTCATCTTTGAGCCCCCCTTGAATAGCCGATGTTAGGCCTATAACTGACTGCTGAAAGAACTGAACACTCTGTAGCCTACTACAAAAAAGTGCATTGACAAGAGTGCCAAAAATGGTTCTATTCGGTTCTATACGGCTGATTATATTGGGGATATATACCGCTCGCGTCCCTGTACACCTCGCGGAGTATTATAGTAGATATAGTATAGTTAGATACATTGTTAATGTTATGTTCCTTGATAGATTTAGTTAGTTTAAACTATAGATTAGTTCATTTAGTCCCCGCTTGTTTTTCCGCTCCCAGTCCATAGTACTAGTTCATGTTTCTTGTTTTGTGTGTGGACCTTGTTTTCTGTGACCGTGACTTTGATTCCTGCTTTGCCCCGTTTATGCCTGTTTGCCGATCGCCCGACCCTTTGCCTGTCTTGACTACGTTTTTTGGATTACAATTTGGATTTGTCTGCCTGCCCTTAAATAAATACGTCTTTAACTGCTTCCGTACTCTACTCCTTTACATCTCGCGACATGATAGAATACTCCGGAACAGAAACAAAACAAACGCACGTGTCCAAAGTAAACAATGTCACGGTTGTCAACATGTCAACATTCGCTCACTGAGCACTCATGCACGCGTGCCCTCTCATCTCTCGGAACACGCTCCCGGAAGTGGAGGTTGTGACATTCACGTGTCTCACTCTAGTTGCTAGGCTATTTGGTCGCGTCATCAAACACGTCATTGTTCAGTCAAATTTATTCAGCCTTTTCACTTTTTCAGCTGAATAATTTCGGCCGCCGAACATTTGGTGCATCCCTAATGATAGTGATCCGATTTTTGACCAAATTAATGTTCCCAATATAAATAATTGATAGCTATTATTAATGCATATTTTCTGAGGGCATGGTATAAAAATGTTTTATGATCATTTTCATAACATATGTATCATACTGGGCACACATTGGCTTAGCAGTTAGCATGTCTGCCTCATACCTCCGGGGTTGGGGGTTCGAATTCCACCTCTGCCCTGTGTGCCTGGAGATTGCATGTTCCCTGGGATATAATCCAGGCTCCCCCATGACCTTGTGTAGGATAAGCGGTATGGAAAATGGATGGCTGGATGCTATTTTATGTAACCTGGAGATTGCATGTTCCCTGGGATATACTCCAGGCTCCCACATGACCCTGTGTAGGATAAACGGTATTGATTGATATTGGTATTTTATGTATTGTGCCATAAACATTTTCCAAAATGTATGTTAATTAGTATTAATTAGTATCAGTTATGACACTTTCCAGTAATGGTAAAATATCATTCAATCACTGTATCCTATCATGGCATAAGAATGTATTTGACATTTATTCAACAAAAATGAGCTAGTGTTCTGAATACGTATAAAAGTATAAAAATAACATGTCCAATGATCATCTAATGACACAGTTGCCCACAATAAATATCAATTAGACAGCAGTATACCACAAAATAGGGTTTTGTTATATGATAAAAATGCTTGTGATCATTTGTGATTTATGACAGATATTCAGAAACTCTAACAAATGCACATCTAAATGACAGCCTTATATTTACCCATGTCACATAATCTCATTACGGTATTTTAGCTGTATCATTCTTGTTCACAGTGTATTGAAATGTGAAATTGAAGGCTGCTCTTGTGCATGAGTTGATGCAACACACCACAGGTGACGTAGGCACCTGCTCTCTATCTCCATTCCCCCCGTCCTCACCCCCATCCTTCTCTCCAGGCCTCCGCTCCACAATCACATCAACATGACAGCTTGATAAGCAGCTGGACGAAACACTTTGCTCTGCTCCTAAGTATTCGGTGGTCTCCTTGGTTATTCTAACACAACATGTTTAGCCTTCTGTCCCTAATTCCATTTCGGACCGGTGTCATTCCAAGGCGGAGTATAACCAATTCCGCAGAGAAAATTGAGGGACCATCAATTGTGTGATTGCCGCGTTGTCACCCTCAGTTCTAGAGGTGAGGAAGGAGAGAGAGAGAGGAGATGGTTGTGTGGCTGGTCAGACACTATTCTATATCCTAACAATAAATCTGATTTAATATCCATTGTGCCGCAATCCAGGCTACTGAAGCGAAGGGAAGGGAACGCAGGCAAAGTGGCATAAATAAAAAGTGAAGGAAGCAGAATGGATATTGGATGCATTGTTGTATTAAATCAGAATAATAAAGTCATGCATGCCCAAATAGGATTTAATAGAGATGTCTGGTGACACAGAGGAGACAAACACACACACACACACACACACACACACACACACATTCCTGAGACACGTCCAGCTGAGGCAAAGGGGACTCAGCTGCAGCAGCCAGTCTTAATCAACCCAGAATGAATCTCGCCATCCGTCCTTAATGATGTGGCTTGTAACAGCAGACCCAGCACCTCGGTTCTGAGTCAAGTGTTAAGAGGCACCTGTGTTGAACATGGCAAATCCTTCAACGGGGTCTGCGAATGTCAGAGCGGTTCAGTCCAATCACTGATTACACAGACATAGAGAACCATGCTGCTGTAAACATCACTGACTTTTTGATGTATCCAAATCGTTGCCCCATTTAAACAATTAAGAGAACCAGCGAAACTGTTGCTATGAACAACAGTACAAAAAAACACTTCACAGTGCTACTTTTCTGTAAAAGTCAAATAAGTTTGATTATTTATTTAAATATCACATTCTAAACACATATATAAGGGGTTCTTCAGATAGTTAAGAATAGCAAAGCAACCCAGTCTTACAGGAAAAAAAAAACACTTGTATGTAACTTAATTGCAACACCTTCTATACATTGAATATCAATGTACAAGCTGGTACAAGCATACGTATCAAACTTTCACTCGAATGCTCTGTATGCAACATTCCACTCCAATGTAATTTTACCAAGCCCACCTCTACTACTACTCTATTTGAATATGATCAATGTAGTAATTTACATGTAGTAAATTTCATGAATAAAGTTTGCACTTCCAAAGGCATATGATTAGACTTACCAGGCTCATGAAAAAAGCCTAACTTTTCTGCTTTGCGCGACTTTAAAGCCTCGTGTTTGCAGAGAAGAGAAGTTGTTTCATGAGCTCAGTAATTCTAATCATATGTTGTTTAAAAAAAAAAAAACTGCACAAACTTAAATGCATAATTTAGTTAATGCTCTATATGCTTATAAAAAGATCAAATTATTTATTATACTGTATATCATAGCGGTAGAGATGGTCTTTGTTAAATAACGTTAGTGCAGAACAGGAATGTTTGACACTTTGTTATAAAGTGCATGCTTGTGACAGAAGGTACTGCAAATAAATTACATGCAAACTTTTTTTTTGTGAAACTGGGTTGTGCATAGAGTCTTTCCCCAAGATAGACCAACCAAATAACTTTTTAGGCTTCCAAGTTTTTAGGGCACTTTCAGTCCATTAGTCCATTTGCTGAGTGAAATTTGAGTGAAATTGATACTTTTGGTTTGATTATTATTTGGTTTGATTTTGTTTCACACTGCACATAACTGAACAAACCAAAAATGAAAATAAAAACACTGGCTGTGGTGTGTGTAGGACTGAAAATGTTCTCCTAAATTGCTTTCATTAAATGGTCAGAAATACTGCAGTGAAAAAAAAAGATAAGCAAACATTGGCAAGTGTACACGGAGAATGTAGAGTAATGCTAAATTAATGATTTGATAATTACAGTGCCCTCCACTAATATTGGCACTCTTGATAAATATGAGCAAAGAAGGCTGTGTAAAATTGCCTTTATTGTTTAACCTTTTGATCTAAAAAAAAATCACAAAAATACTCTGCTCTCATGGATATCAAACAATTGCAAACAAAACACATGTTTATCCAAAAAAAGAATCTTTGTTAAATATAGGTGTGCAACAATTATTGGCACCCTTTTAGTCAATACTTTGTGCTACCTCCCTTTGCCAAGATAACAGCTCTGACTCTTCTTCAATAATGACTGATGACGTTGGAGAATACATGGCAAGGGATCTGAGACCATTTCTCCATACAGAATCTCTCCAGATCATTAAAATTTTGACTTCCATGCTAGTGGACTCTCCTCTTCAATTCACCCCACAGGTTATCTATGGGGTTCATGCCAGGGACTGGGATGGCCATGAGAGGACCTTGATTTTGTGGTCAGTAAACCATTTTTGTGTTGATTTTGATGTATGTTTTGGATCATTGTCCTGCTGGAAGATCCAGCCACAGCCCGTTTTAAGCTTTCTCTCAGAGGCAGTCAGGATTTCATTTAATATCTATTGATATTTGATAGAATCCATGATGCCATGTATCCTAACAATATATCCAGGTCATCTGGCAGAAAAACAGCCCAAAACATTACGAGCCACCATCACATTTAACCGTGGGCAGGAGGTACTTTTCCATACGGCTACCTCTCTGTGTGAACCAAAACCCGGTCTGGTGTTTATTGCCAAAAAGCTCTATTTTGATTTCATTTGATGATAGAACCCGATCCCATTTGAAGTTCCAGTAGTGTCTGACAAACTGAAGAAGCTTGAGTTTGTATTTGGATGAGAGTAGAGTCTTTTTTCTTGAAACCCTTTCAAACAACTTGTGGTGATGTAGGTGACTTCTGATTGTAGGTTTGGAGACTTTCTGATCCCAAAACACAACTAATTTCTGCAATTCTCCAGCTGTGATCCTTGGACTTTTTTTGCGACTCGACCCATCCTCTTCACAGTGTGTTTAGACAATATAGACACAGATCAAATTCCAGGCTGATTCATAACATTTCTAGTTGACTGGAGCTTCTTAATTATTGCCCTGATTGAGGAAATGGGCATTTTCAATGCTTGTCTTGTTTTTTTTTTATAGCCATTTCCCATTTTGTGAAGCTCAATAACCACATCACAGCTATATTCCTTGGTCTAACCCACTATTATGAATTACAAAGGGAATCTGGCCTATGTGTTACCTCATATTTATATCCCTGTGAAAAAGGCCTGTTCCTAGTCATCCATGTGTACTAAAAAAATCAATGGGAATATACTTCAAATATATTTTCTCATATGAATTCAAAGGGGTGCCAATAATTGTTGCACACCTATATTTAACAAAGAGATGTGTTTATTTTTTTGGGGGGGGATAAACCTGTGTTGTGCTTGCAATTGTTTGATATCCATGAGAGCAGAGAGTTTTTTTAACAAAAGATCAAAAGGTTAACCAATAAAGGCAATTTTACACAGCCTTCTCTGCTCATATTTACCAAGAGTGCCAATATTAGTGGAGGGCACTGTATATAAATAGCTCATTTTAAAGTTTTTTGTATCTCATTCCAAGATTCATTTAGCATTTTTTTGTTGGTCCAAATATTTTCATTTCTACAGCCTTGTCCTTTGGATCAGTTTACGCCTTGCGGCTCAGTTTAGCAGCTTGTGATGTACAAAAACAATGCTGCCCACAATCCAAAATATATGGCATGTTGTGTTCATTTTCTGGGTTGATTCAAGGTTGAATCACTTTCTTACTGCAATTGAACCGAGTTCACTTGGACGCAGACTGAGGCCACCTCACTCAGAGTGTGTGTTTGCTGTGTTCGTTCCTGCCAAAAAGCACAGACTGGGAAAACACACCAGGATTTGATTCAAACAGAGTACACACCGCATTATGTCAAATATGTTAAATCCCCCATCATATTTGGTTTGTACCCAAAAAAACATACCATCCACCAGGAAGCAATGCTTAAGGACAACCTGGAGAGTTAATCCAAAATACATGCAGTTCACCACACCATTCTGCCCAAACAACACTCCCAAAGCCTTGCATGCAGTATGGTGATTTGAAGCAGCGGGTTTTCTGAGTTGCGCAGTGGACTTCTCTTCCCTAATCCCTTCTCTCTTAGAGCAAAGCTGTGTATGAAGATGTGTGTGTTAGATAGTGCTCTCTGTTTCTGCCCAGGCTATTTGTCTTGTTTTGAGAGGATAAAGTCAACAGCACTCAGCTGGGACACTACTCTGTGAGGGAGAATTAAGCAGTGTGAGATTTGCGGATTCAGAGCTGGCCGAAGTGCACAACCCAGCTCTCCAAGATGCTTGACTTGGCACCAGTTCAACAAGATAATTTATAGTTCATTTATCTGTGTGCACAGGCAGTCAAGGAGGCATGCATAAATACACACAAACATGCATGCATGGTACACAAATTCACTTTCACCTACATATCTCCAAAGATATCAGTTACTCTAAATTAGTACTCCTGCTCACCCTGATAAATTTAATTTCTGTCATACATCTCTTACAGTTCACTCTACAGTACTCTATTTAGTCCAAGTTAAAAATATTGACATCATCTTTCATTCACAACTACATTTGCTAGCTCAGTTTACCTTCACGGCAGTTTTATAATCTTTTACCCTGTACAAATATATTGACTTGCAAGACAAAACGTACCTCACTGAAAGTAAATAGATTTTAGAGACTAAATAATTAAACTTCTTCATTAGACAAATCTGGTATGTAAAGAAAAAGTTGGAAAAATACATGTACACTTAGCTAAGTGGGGCTCAATTAGTAAAAAGTAGGCTAATGTTAAAACATTACCTGGATTATTCAGCACAATTTCATTCATTCTATTCATCCATCCATTTTCCTTGCCACTTATCCTACACAGGGTTGCGAGGAGCATAAACTATCCCAGGGAACTCAGTGCACAAGCCGGGGACACCCTGGACGGGGTGCCAACCCATCGCAGGTCACAATCACACACCCATTCACACTCCATGGACAATTTAGAAATGCCAGTCAGCCTACAGTTTCTCTTTGGAATGGGGGAGGAAACCAGAGTACCCAGAGGAAATCACGGAAGCTTGGGGAGAACATGCAAACATGTGAATGTGATAACCACTAAGCCACCGTGCCCCTATCCCCACTAATTCATTCAACTTCAGTAATCTTTGCAACCTGGTCAGGGTCATGGTGGATCGATAGCCTATCCTGGCAACACTGAGCACAAGCTGGGAAACTTCACGCACTCATTCGCACCCAGCAATTTTGCAAAGTCAATCCACTAATCCATACCAGCATGTTTTTGGACATAAACCTGGAGAAAACTCTTGCAAACACAGGGAGAAAATGTAAAACTCCACATAGTCAGTGACCCAAGCTCAAGAATTGAATCAGAGACCCTATAGCCATGAGGCAGCAATGCTACCTGCCCAACTGACTTTTCCACCTTATCCGCTTAGAATATTGCTGGAATCAACATAAAAAACATATTTCATATTTTCAAGAAAGACTTGTTTTATAGTATGATAGTGCATCTGTATGTGTGTGTGTGTGTGTTCTGCTGAGCGCATGTTAGTGAAAACACACTGTTGACAGGGCCCAGGGGGAGATTAATGAATAGGGTGAGGAGCTCTGACAGAGGTCACCCAACTCTAGCACACAGCATAGGGCACAGTGCCAGTCAAACACAAGAACAGCAACAGCAACTGAAAGATCAGGACAGATATAAAGAAGGGGCAGACATTCACCAGGAGTGGATCTTCTTTTTTTTTTAGTTAAAATCAGAGACTTTTAGTCAATATATACTCTCAGTGCCCCCAGTGGGATGAATAAACTGATCTATCTTTCTATCTATAACCATGATGCTATACTAATTCTTCTGGACATCTCAACTAAATTCTTCAGTATCTCAACTAAATAAATGTCAACTTTGGATCCAACTTTTATCCAAACTTGTGTAGGAATTAATGTTAAAAACACACACTTAGCAATTGAAACTTGGACTTGGAACAGCAAATTGGAGCTGATATTTGATGCTAACTTCAGAAGCTATTTAGGCAACAGGTCTTAAATAAGGCAGTCTTAAACTAAATGCTAAACAGGTCATAGCTAAGATGGATTAAAAGAAAAAAAAAAGAAAAGACTGTACAATCCATTGTACTTGGAGGTCAGAAAAACCTAATGGCCGACACAGAAAAGTGCAGTGGAATGGTCATTTAACTCAGAATTTCAAGTCATAAACTCAGGAAACATCTACCTTGCCTGAGTTCTCTAACATAAACAAATCTGACATCACGGCAATATGGCGGTGCACAGTTAACGGTAAACAGAACTCCCTTTGCATTCATTTCTGATTTAAATTATTATTTTACTTCATACTAGAGCTATAACAACTAATCGATAAAATCGATAATAATCGATTATGAAAATCGTTGTCAACGAATCTCATTATCCTTTAGTTGGTCTGCGCGTGACACTGTGTACATTTACTCATTACGTTACTTCTCTTCTGAAAACACGCTTCGGAGAGTAAATACTAAAGTTGTGTCCCAAATTACGCACTCTACCATCTAGTGTATGAATTTTAGAAAGGTAATATCGTCTCAAAAGGAGTTTTTTACTAACCGTAAGTATAAGCCGCTTCCTAGTGGACAGCACATGGTGTCATACGCTGCTAGCTTTGGCAGATACCCAAAGTCACCAACAATGACTCTCTTCAGTTTACTGTCTATGCCAACGTTACCTTTTATAAAAAGTAATGCATATATACTATTATATAATATAAACTTATATATTAGTTTATATTATATATAAATATTTATGCATTATTTTTATGGATGCACAAAAAACACTGAATTAAACTACAGTCCTAAATGAATAATATATATTCCGGTGTGTGTCTGTGTGTATTGGCTTCTTTTCAGTATTATATAATTGGACAAACAGTGGTGTAAAGGTTTAGTCTGAAGCTTATATATGTAACACTCAGTTTGTGGATTTAATTTTAAATAAACAAAAAACAAATATGGTACTGAAAGTTTGCCCCCTTGTCTGCTAAATCGATTAATCGAGAAAATAATAATAATAATAAAATAGTAAAATAATATATTTTAAAAAATTTTAAAAATAATAATAAAAAATAATTGTTAGTTGCAGCCGTACTTCATACTGTACAGTATGTAGCTTTTCTGTTGTGAAAAGGTGTTTTAACTGCTTTGTAAGTTTAAATTTGTAACATAATTCTACTGATTTCAGCCCAAATTTACTGATTTCAGCCCAAATGCGAGAAGACCACTGTAACAGATCATTTTTAAGAGGAAGGAAGAACAAGACAGTTGAGCTCTGTAGTCATTATAGTAATTTCTTTTCATAAATTGCTCAGAAATCATTCATGTAGATCTAATTAATATGTTTATCAAATTTATAGTTTAGACAGGTAAATAAGCTGGCTCTGGGCATTCATGTATTTCCAATCCAAACGGTTTTAGAACACAATTCTGGAAAAGCGACTTGAAACTTTCTGAGTTCTTAGTAAAATGTGTTGCAGCATTACTATGCAAAATTACCAGTTCCTACCACTACTACTACTACTACTACTGGCTAGCAGTCAACTCACTAATTCTTGGAAAGCTACACGTAATGAACAAAGCTCTTTTGAGTGAGCAGCAAAAGTATATATCACATCTAACCTGTCAGGGGTTCCTTTTTTTGCAGTATTATCCTCCCATATCTGACAGCTACAACAGAAAGGATGTACCACTTTGCTGAACTAGCTAATGTTTCATGCTGCTCCAAACTAGATGTACATTTGATACCCAGAATTGTGCAATGGTGTTAAATTTAACTAAGAATGCTTCCAGAGGAGTTCACAAACTTTTTGCAGCTAAATAAATTCCATGGACCCCCTCTGTACATAATCCAACAATTCAAATAATGGGCTCAATATTCACATGTGTACAGTAATATTTTGGCTATTGTTTACAGCCATGAAATTGCCTGTTGTATTTGTGTTTTAGAGGGTTCGATTAAACCCATTTAATTCATGTGACCAGTCAAATTGGCTAATAACTATAAGAACTCAGTAACAAGTATAATGTTATACGTCGGTAAATGTAAAATGTAACCGAATACAAAAGTAAATGTAGTCTGTTGTCATTTCTAGTACTGTACCAAAGTAAGAAAATAAATCACTGGCTATGCTTCACGGACACCACTTTGAGAACCATTGCTCTAGAGAGTATTCACCTGCAGTCATGGGCAGTCATGTTTATGCAGCTTCATAAAGAGGTCGTGTTCATGGGTTGAGGGAGAACCTGTAATTAAGAAGCACACAACTAATGACTAAATAAGGAGCATAATCAGGGAGTTCACAAAGAGGACAATAATTAGAGACAGTGCACACTGACAGCTCAGTGGATCAGCAGGGGAGCAGCGCTACCTCCAGCCATGACCTTCACTCTATTATTTCAGGAAAAGAACAGAGAAGTCAAAAACAAAGACCTTGCACATCACACACCAGCTACTGTTCTTAATTACAGCCATTCAGGTAATCAACAGTTGATTACTATTGCAGGAGGTCTACAAAGAACGAGAGACATGTGAATAGGGCTGGATCTGTGCCTGACTCAACCTGTGCCAAGAGGTGGTCATGTTTACAATACCAGACTACCAGAATGGGGGTATGAGGAGTCTGGAGTAGACCTGTCCGTTTGTCTGTGGTGCTTTCAAGTGACGACGTGAAGGATAGAAAGGAACTTCTGAAGCGGTCACCGCGCCGTATCAGGTTGTTCCTTACTAGCCCAGCAGGGTGGAAGGTTAACACACTCTGGCTCTATTGCTTGCGGCAGTGGTGCTGCCACTGCCAACTATAGCAGTACAACACTGAGCCACACACACTGTGCAGAAGAAAGAAAGCGAATATGGTGTGGGAACAACCTGATACTAGTTGCAGTTCCTAGCTTTACCTTATGCCTCTTCTACTACAAGTTGAGTCGCAAAAAGCTGTTTCATACTTCTGCCTGTTCTCAACACCAGGCCATTTAAAATTATGGCATCTGTTTTAAGTACAGAGACTGATAAGTTGTTTGAAGTGAAAAGTGGTGCTATATCATCTGCAGTAAACAGTATTGATGTTCTCTGAATAGGCAGTCTATATCAACGTAGCAGAAAAGCAATCTATAACGCTAACATGGTCAAAATTCTAAGTTCCCATCCTTATAAAGGCATTCATGCTTAAAATGAGCGTGCTGTTATGTGTACTACACCTGCCATAAGTTAATACTCCTGCGTCTTCGTCAATAAAGGAATAATTCAGTACTCGGCAGAGATGTCTTAAGCACACCATTGACCATGAAATGCTGGCTCTCGTGCACAATAGTAAATGGAGCGACCCAGGCAAAGGCCACGCCAGCTACTAGCCAACGATCTGCAAATAACTACCGCCATTAAAGTGAGACACTGATTTATTTCCTCACATCACAACTGATAAAGTATCCTCATTGCGCACATATAGACGTGCACACATGCACAACCTTCAAGACGGAAAAAGGCAGGAACAGCAATTTCATTGATGTACAACCCTTCCACGACCTCCATCACACTGTTGCTTTTATTTATTCATCTTTTTTTTTTTGCTTTGGTGCAACGGCTGACACATTAAGTGCTGTAAGTGATGCCATGCATGCTAAGCTTGAGGGCCCAGTGCTGTGAAACAATTCATCAAGCATACACACAGGTCAGCAGGCCACACAGCCATCAGCTATGTGCGTGTGTGCGTGTGTGTGCGCGCACATGTAAATGTGAGTAGTAATCTCTGTGTCTATGAACATCTGTAGTTACAAATGGATTTGAATACAAATGCCGCTATCCTTGATTAACTGTACACACAGCAAAGACAAATCTTTAAACATGTCACGATGATTAAATAAATGACAAATTCTGCCAATGAGCTCTATCACATACATATAACTCAGTGTAAAGGCTCATTGTTTTAAGGATGCTTTATACATCAAGTAGAAAATGCAGCATCAATATTAATTACTGTACCCATTTAAAGTGATAATGTGCTCATTATTTCACACATCCATTCTGTTTTATTTCAGGCTTTTTTTTTCCAAGCTCAAAAATACATTTGCATACTTAAGGAGTTAATTTTCACACTGATTGGAGCTTCAGAAAACTAAGCTTTACAAATAAATGTACTTTGTCCTTGTCCACTATATGCCTGTGCTTTATTCTGTTTCACCAAACCGAGTAAACTGAGATGAAAGCATGCTAAAACTAATGCAGGATTTCGCTTACTGATTTTCACCCTAATTTTAGCCCTGATTTACAGTCAAGTGTAGACTGGTTTGATTGGCTATCTGCACTTGGGTATTTGTATAGTTTCTAAAGAGGAAAAAATAACAGTTTAAAACAGCGATTTTATTTAGCTTCCCTCAAGATTCTGTCATTGTTTTGAAAACTAGTGCAAGTGGTAAGAGTAACACTTCAGACACTCTCCAAACCTTCTGTAGGCTGTCATCAAGTCATCTTCCTTGTTTTTTTGACCGCCTGGGATAGACAAAAATTAATCGTAAAGAACACAGTGAACAGCAGTGCTTAGTTTGTAAATCTGCAGGTCCCAGAACACTGAGGCCCTGTTTACACTAGAGCGTTTTCGTTTTAAAAGGGCATTTTAAAACGAAAACGATCCTCGTCCACACTGGCGTTTCCGCTGTGTTTCGGAAACGATTTCCGTCCAGTCACATGACTGTTCATGAACACTGGGCATGCACATACAAGTGTAAACGGGAAGTTGGTTACTAGTCACCGGCAGGCACAACAAACATTTATTCCATGTAGTGCTTATGCCGCTTGAAATGAGATTTGTTGCCGATTGCTCTAATCATAGCTCACCTCTTGCGCATGTTGGCAGCTGCAGTATTATAAAATACAGAATTTAGCTGCACAATGGCTGCTAAGAATGACAACACAGCCAGCAAAGCTTGCGGTTCAGTCTCCGTGTTGTTGTGTCAAGGTAGCAATCAAGGTAGCGTAATGGTCATATGGTAGGTGCTTGATGAATCAGGGAAGGATACACAATGATCCAGAAGACCCAATTAGGGGCGAATGTATGCATCCATGCCATCGTTTTGGTCTGTTTACACTGAAACGTGAGCCCAGAGTTTTCAAACAAAAACGGGGTATTCAGAGTTTCCAAAAGTCTCCGTTTTGGAGGGTCGAAAACAGCGGAGTAGTGTAGACGACAGGCGCAACCGTAGCAAAAGTTATGCGTTTTAAAACGAAAACGCACTCATATAATCAGGTCCTAAGAGGGTAGTGATCCAGCATGTCGGGGGCAGATGAAAGGTCCCGTTCCTGAACTTACAGACTTGAACTTAAAAATGCTTCTAGAATCTCACGCAGCCAACGATATTCAATGCTGATAGGTAGGTCTATGTAACTGATCACACTGGTACACCGAAATAACAAGTGGATTGCACATTCTATCAATTTATGTGCTGTCACCTCAGTTAGCTACAAAACACATTTGTCCAAAGCACTTCGAAAGCCATGTTTCATACAGTAAGCTTACTTAAAATAAACTAATGTTAACTGCACAACATAATAAAGAAAAAAGATTACAAAATGTTCCACAAAGCTGTCATGTCTGTGTCCTCCTACTCTTCCCGGTGTCCCTTATGTATCAATGAGAACACAAACAGCTTGGGACTGAGCTTTGAACATCAAAGATGAGATGGTGGGGTGAGAAGGGATGCACACTGCAAGCTACAAATGAGATTCATTTTGGAGAAACCCCACTCACACTCCACTTGAGATGGAATGGTATGGTATTCACAGTAGCCAACAACTGCCTCAGTCCTTCTGGAACTTTTTGTGTATTCGAGTTCCTGTACTCCCTAAAAGCCAGAATGACTGTACATGGGCTGTTAACTCTATTTAATTTCAGAGAGTCAGTCTCACTTTCAAAGTCATGCGCAGGTTGTAAACGTTTAGCCTCGTAGCCACTCCTAAAAACCTTCCACAATCAGGCTAGTGTTATCACTGCTAGTCATGGGAACGGTCACTAAACTGCTTTATCAGTGACCTGCTGCCGCTCGATCTCTTACACTCGGACTTGGCCTTTTTAGTATTTTGATCCGTTTTCTCATTGACGTTGTTTGTGTTTTTAAAAAATTGCTGTTAATGATAACTGCTGTATTTTCGCCATGACACACTCTACACGCATGCTACATGACTTCAGGCTTTGCTTCATGACAACAAATTTAGGTGACCTTTGAACTTGAAATGATTATGCTGCGTGAAAGGGGATATTGATTGGCTATTAGTAATATATGAGCACCGGTAACATAAGATTAGCATTTTTATTGCAGGATTTTTATTGCACTATTTTACTTTTGGTGAATAAAAAACGAAAACTATTTCTTTTGATAATATTGCTGTGTAAGACTTTAAACATCCAGCTGCAGAGGTGCCGGATCCACATAAAAAGGTACCGAAACACAGGTGTGCTATACTTTGGAGGTGTCAGAATCTTATCCGGGATGAATCGGCTCAAATTAAGCTCTGGTGAACAGTAGAAATGATAATAACACATTACATGTTTGAATCTCTTGTCTAATGTCTATCACAGTGGCTGTTGATCTGCTGCCTGAATGTGTCTGAATGTGTCTGAGTTCTAACCAGTGCAATAGCGCAAAGCAAATAAACAACAATTTTAATAGATTTCCAATTAAAATTACCATTTAAAATACTTGTAAGCTGTTAGATTTGACACTTCCTTTCCTTCCAATTTTCCTGCATTTGTATCTTTCAAAATACTAAAAAATTGGAAGTGAAATTACTGACCATTTTTGACTGAAAATCTTCGCAGCATCCCTAATAAGTGTAGACCATCCATCCATCCATCTTCTACTACTTACTCCTTCTTCAGGGTCACGGGGGAACCCGGAGCCTATCCCAGGGAGCATCGGGCACAAGGCGGGGTACACCCTGGACAGGGTGCCAGTCCATCGCAGGGCACACTATAAGTGTAGACCATTTACTATTTATCAAGTGGACTATTCAAAAAAAGTGAAAGAAGAAGATATACGTTCATAGTCGAGAAAGTCTAGAAAAATAGGTTGACTACTAAAAATCAACAATCTTTGATATCTGTTGACATATACTATATGGCCAAAAGTATGTGGACAACCCTCCTAATTATTGAGGTGTGTTTCAAGCACACACTTTGCAAATGTACAATATGCATATAATCAAGCACATAGCCATCCACTCTGCATAGACATTGGCAGTAGAATAGCTGGTACTGAATCAGCCACTTTAAACATGGCACTGCCACCTTTGCCATAATTCAGCTTGAAATGAAATTTTGCCCTGCTAGACCTTCCCCGGTCAACTGAACTATAAGTGCTATTATTATGAAACGGAAGCATCTAGCAACAATAGCTCAGCCACAAAGCAGTAGACCACACAAAAATAAAGCGAGGTCACCAAGTGCTGTAAGTGTGTGCCTCTAGGAGCAATAGCAGGACAGGAACTTGCATCAGGAGCCTCATAAAATGGGTTTCCATGGCCGTGCAGCTGCACACAAGGCTAAGATATGCGCAATGCAAAGTGTCAGCTGGAGTTGGCTGGACTGGACTGATGCTTCACTATTAGGCACGGTTTGGCAGATGTCAGAAGAACGCTAAGTAACGGAATGCATCGTGCAAACAGTAAAGTTTGGTGAAGGAGGGAAAATGGTCTGGGGGTATATTTTAGGGTTTGGGCTAGGCTACTTGGTTCCAGTGAAGGGTAATGTTAATGCTACAGCATACAAACATATTTTAGATAATCATATGCTTCCTTTGTGGCAACAGTTTGAGGAAGACCCTTTACTGTTCCAGCATGGCAATGCCCCTGTGCACAAAGCAAGGATCATAAAGACATGTTTTGATGAGTTTGGTGTGGAGGAACTCCAGTGGCCTTCACAGAGCCCGGACCTCAACCCCACTAAACACCTTTGGGATGAATGGGAATGTTGATTGCAAGCCAGGCCTTCTCGTCCTCCATCAGTGCCTGACCGCATAAATGCTTTCTTGGCTGAAAGGGCACAAACTCCCACAGTCACATATGAGAGTTGGCAAAAATAAATAAATACATGCAGTGTGCAAGGACTAAAGACTCAATTATCCTTGCTCCTAATTGAGCCTTAGGTCACTCTGAACAAACTGGAGTATATAAAACATGGACATTCAGCAATCTACAGTATGTAGTGTACACTTTTCAACAACTCAAATCGGAGTCCATTCAAAAGCAAATATACATGGAGTAAATACAGTAAATTAAAAAATGGTTATGGACAGCCATTAATGGCAGCAGTGGGGCTACTTAATGAAATAACATATTAAGTTGTCACAGAAGCATATAAGTTAAAGAATGATCACAACCACAAAAATAAGGCTAAGCTGCAAAGGCTGATGCCTTGAAATAAGCAAGTAAAGCCCGCTAACACAATTAGTGCATAATATCCATCCATCCATCCATCCATCCATCCATCCATCTTCTATACCACTTTATCCTTTTCAGGGTCACGGGGAATCCTATCCCAGGGAGCATCGCACACAAGGCAGGGTACACCCTGGACAGGGTTAGTGCATAATATTACATTATTAAATTATAGTCTACTAATTATTCAATTATTTGCCTGAGAGTGTGTTGTTATATTCCCTAATAAGGTGATTTCATGTAGCTTTGTTTTTGATTTCGTAAAAAGTATTAAGTTCGGTGACAGTTTTAGTAGTGTGAAATCACCAGTCATTTATTTGCCAATCTCAAATCTTAGTGTGTATAATCCAGTTTTTATTTGGCATATATTTAAAAAATCTACAAAAAAAAACCAGTGTGTGATCCTAAGTATGTTCATAATCAGCTGTGCTTTTAAAAGTATTGTCTAAAAGTAAGTCTAGCCTAAATCTCAGAATGCACTGCAAGGAATGAAACATTAAGTATTAAAAACATCCCTACTTATGAATTATTTCACTAGTACCTGAAATGTGGGTAATGGTCCTTAACTCCCTCTCTTTGTTCGTCTTTCTCTGCCCTAATGAACCTATCACAAAAACCTCTACTGATATGATAATAGGAGTGAAAAGTCTTGATAGATTCTATTGCAGTGCAGTTCCTGCTCTCTAGAGGAGATAGCACAACTGTAAAGTAATTATTGTAACGTAACAGAGACTCTCCAGATCCACTTACAGTCACAGAAGTCCCATATGAAATCTCTCAGAAGTGCAGAGGGCCAGAACAATGAGAATAAAGCATGATGGATGATGTGTGCTGCCTTTAGACACATCTCTTTGTCTCTGGTATCTCCCTATTGTCCAGTGGCTGACCCTGGCTCTGACAAAGTGCTAATCAACCGTCTTGTCTAGAGGAGAGACACCAGTAGGAAAGAACGTCCTTGACTTTGTAATCTTCCTTAGTGCAGATGAGGCAGTAGCCAGATTTATCACCCTCTTCATGCTTGAATCTCAGTCTTTGTGTCTATTAGTGTTTGTGTACATGCAGGATACAAGTGGAATCTATGTAGCTTCTTCTACCAGACCAGGTCCAGGATAACAGATGGAAGTCCTGCTAAATTGGTGTAGCATCTTTTAGTGTGTCCAGGAGGATATGGATGTCTGACAGCTTTGACCCTGTGGGGACATTTAGCTGGTCCTCACTAGGAAAACTGCAGTTTTATGTCCACAGATATAGGGATAGAAAGACAAGTGTGTGTGTGTGTGTGTGTGTGTGTGAGAGAGAGAGAGAGAGGTAGAGAGAGAGAGAGAGAGAGAGAGAGAGACTAATGAAGCATCAAAGTCATAAGTTGTTACTAACAACCAAGTAAAGAAAACTCCTTACTCCTTATATTTGCCAAAGAAAAATTTTGTTTTGTTAATATACACGTTAATATATACGTTATATACGTTAATATACATATGTTTAAACGTACTATGCTCAAGAAAATTCCTGTATTCCCTAGTGGTGTAAAACAATTTAATGCTGTCACTGTAGTGCGATACTTGTTCCTGGTTATAACCACAGACATTACCCGAGGCATACTCTGCCTGTTTGTAGACATTATTTTTAATTGACTAATTAATTAAGTGGAATGCCATTTTTCCAGAATCAGTTATGTACTGTAATGTGAAAACTAATGAAACTGAACAAAAATACAGTATACAGTGCAATGCAAAGCTTCACATAACTTTACTCATAAAGCAGTTCTGGCTGTAAGATACACTGTAGTAATCATTACTAAATATTACTTAAAATGTTGCGTTTTGCACCCATAAATCAAAAATATAAGTTTGTTAAACTTAATTACCTACAAAATGCATAAACCTAAGAAGATTTCAAGTGTTATGAACTCAAAATCATGATTTATTAAAATAGCTCACTGGCCATGCAAGGAGTTCTGGAGTACTAATACACTGATTGGTAGATAATAGTGAAATTCCAGAGTTCGTCATGAGTAGGAGAGACGCCGCCGTATGAGTTTACAAAGAAATGGCAGTCGTGCAGAGGATGATTTGTAAATAAAGTTATTTTGTGCTAAATAATTTTTTTAAAATTATTTTTGTGTTAATTTCCCCCCATGTATGGAAGCTTTTGGGACATCTTGTATTTAAGTAGTGAACATAATTTTTTAAGCACACAAATGGCTAGCATATGGTGCTCTCACAACCGCGACCCATGTTCGATTCCCGTTCAATAAACTATACAGTACACTATATGAATGTCTAGTTAAGTGAACTTAAATATTTCAGTACACCATATGAACACCAAGTTAAGTGAACTTAAATATATAGGTTTTGGGAGACCCCCTTGCTCAATTAAATTGAGGGAACAAGTTTACTCGGTTACTTACTTACTTTAGTTCAGGGTTTAAATTATATTAATGTGCCCATTCTAATACACTATAGTTTCTATAGTAGCAACTCATTCACTGGGTCTTGTATGGCAATCTAGGACTAATAATAAATGAATAAAAATGAGCTGTTTAACAAATGAAAACGTATAATCATATGGTGTTAACGTAGTATCTTAGTCCACTTAGATGGTGGAGTTTTGTTTTTTTGTTTTTTCCATTAATGGACAGAAAGATCTACAGTACGAGATGACTGGTGTTGGCACTCCAGACAGTTGTGTGTTATTCATTCCTACCTCAACCCTGAAACACATTACATACTGTATGTTTATACTGAAGTAATTGTGATGTGCTTAGCAATTGTTGTGCTAATCTGTTGAATGGTGTTGTATTTCCTTAGTCTTGTGAGAAGTTAGCATTTGTCTGTGACTCTGGTATCACAGAAGAACATTGTAGTGCAGTTACAATGGTGTTACAATTAATAGGAGAAAAGGTTTTCGTGTTATCTCCTAAAAAAAAAAGAGCAAGAGCGTCTTTTTACACACACCATTTTCCAGAAGTACTTCATGTCATTGTAATGAGAAATCCAACCAGTAGTGGAGATAGCAAACGTTGGACTCTAAGTTCCAGGCAGGACAGAGCTATATGACAGATTTACAAGATGACAAGCATGATGGAGTTGACGGTGGTATTAGCATGAACGCTGAAGCTTTGGATCAAGATGTCTGTTTGAACAGAGTGTACAGATGAGGAGGTGAGAGAGCTGGACAAACTAAAAGTGCTACTGCATTGTTAGCAATTTATTTATTTTTTAAATACTTGTCGATGGTTACATACATATTGATTATAAATATTGATATGCATGTCATTCAGGGAGGAATTTTTTTAAATTACATTTCAGATTGGACAGTACATTAGAAAGTTAGGCTAGCAAATATATGATTTGTTCACCCCTGACATTACAGAAGTCCTTGACCCCTATAATCAATAAATATTGCTTGTACACAGTAATACCCAGGGTTTTATCCAGGACCTTCTATAAAAAAAATTGTTTTACATGTGCACAAACTGCATGTATTATATTATAATTAACCTCCCAGATAAGTGCATTTTTCAACAGCATATGGAGTAATAATATTAAGACCACAAACGCATCTTGTGCACTGTTCGGTTCAACCACGTTCACTTAGCTTTTACTTTTTTTTGAGCAACCTCTTATTGATTTTAAAAACTTGTAGCATTGGGCTTTATAAGTAGCAAGATTGTTGATTTAAAAAAAAAATCCAAACTGTCAGTGTTTTGCTCTTTGCCCTCTACCAGATAATGTTACATGAATAGGAATAATGAATGAATTAATAAACTTAATGGCTGACATATGATCTATCAGTTAAATGCACGGAAAGTACCGCATGCCAAACACCAATTATGAGAGAACAATGTGAAGGACTATAGTTCACACTGACGCTGTCTCATTGACAAAGCTCTTTACAGGAAATGATGCGCCTTCTCTATATTAATGCTCTCATCTGCTATCGCTTGCTCTCTCTCACACACATACACAAAGTGGGAAAAGTTGTGCGAGTGCAGCTTTCATTCTTCAGCTACACCATCTCACCTCAGATCAATAACGAGTCTATCTCCATCTCATCCCACTGTTCTCTTACCCGAGTGTCACCATTCTGGCTTCTTTTCACACCACCATTTCTCCCTTCACTTTAACTGGGTTGCACAAAAAATGCATTTTCCATCCATCTTCTATACCTCTTATCCTTCTTTCAAGGTCACAGAGAAACCTGGAGCCTATCCCAGGGGTACCCCTGCCAATCCATCACAGGGCACACTCACATACACACACTACAGACATGCCAATCAGCTTACCATGCATGTCTTTGGACAGGAAACCCCCACAGCACGGGGAGAACACACAAACTCCACACACACAGGGCCATGGTGGGAATCGAACACCCGACCCTGGAAGTGTGAGGCGAATGTGCTAACCACTAAGCCAAACAAATTAACTACTACAATATATTTTAGACACTTTGTGGGATAAAAAAAACAAATATATCTTAAAGAGATGTGTGAATGACCGAGTGTGTGTATGCGCTTGTGTGTGTAAAGAAACTAATTGTGTATAAGTTCTAAAATATTAGTGACTGAAATGTTCAAAGGGGATTAATTTGTAAACTGTATCAATAAATAAAACAACTAGCATCTGTGTCCTGGAGCGAATAAATAACGGCTCCAGCAACGTAGTAGTCATTCACAAGCAGCTTTATCAGGTAAAGTAAGTAATCTGACTCAAAGCTGCTCAAAATATTCATCTGTTACTAACTGGAAATAAATATTGTGCATATGGGAGGCAAGACCAGAGTTTCCATTCCTGACTGAATAAAAAAAAATATATATTTTTTTAAAAATACATCAGACACATGAGCCTTACAGTCAATACTATTAAGTAAGGAAAAATCATGATGGAGCATGGTATTCTAGGAAAATAATCATCGGCGAGGCAATGTCAAGCCGTTAACACCCTGATGTGACCGCAGGTCAAGAAGGTTTCTATTGCTCTTATACTAGAGTAATTTGTCAATTGTTTTTCATTTATTAAAAGAACAAATTGTCATACTTTTTATCCATTTATAGTTATAGTGGAACATCAACACACAACAGCATGAAAGCAACACACATCATTACAACAAGATCAGCTATAGTGTGGCTCCAGAATACAGTAAGTCTATCCAAGAAACTCCACCATCAGAAGGTAAGTCAACAAGGCAGGATCACATAGAAGGAAAAGTGTTGGTTAAGGGGAATGGCTGCACATTCTTGTCACCACGAGTGTGTGTGTGTGTGTGTGTGTGTGTGTTGCATTATTGGAAAGATTTATTAGCTGTGCTTTCTTGGTTGTACCTTTGGTTTCGATTAGAGTTATGGAGTTAGGGTTGGTGCTTGAGGGCACTTAAGCAGATGATAAACACTCATGTGCAGTAAAACAAGTTCTGACACTGTCAGCTCAGGGACATAGTTTGTAAATTCTGTCCAGTCATTCTCAAGTTCTCCGGTCTGAATGAAACACATGAACAGACAGACAAACAAAGACTATAACTTATTACACAACAGCCAATTACACTGCTGTTGTCTTGCCACAAAATGCTGTGTCATTTTATAAGCACCAAACTTAAGGCATTAGCAAATATACTACTGGCACAATTTATTATAAAACCATAGTTTAGCAACTGATCATGAGGACAATTTACATCAAAATAATATTGTCAGCGTTGGCAAGTTTAAATCATTAGGTTTCTTTTTTAGGGGTGTAATCACTTACTGCTGGGTTTTTGTTAGAATTTCTCTTCTTCCTCTTCTTCTTCTTCTTCTTCTTTACATAAACACTGTACAGAATGTACTATAAGACTAAACTCATGAAACTCAAAAGACTCATTTTGGCTTGATGATAGCCCTATATTGTAATGTTTCACATTTTGGTCAGTTTCTTGTGAGACATACAGTCCAAAAAAAAATGGCAAAAGCTGGCATTTTTTTATTATTATTATTTAGCTCCACCCATTTGCCTTTGACCTAATTAAATTAACATGCAAACCTACTTCCATGTACTAGTCCTTCTAACACCCTACCAACTTCTAGGATATGGGTTTGATTTCTGTAGTGTATGAATGGGTGTGTGAGTGTGTATGTGATTGTGCCCTGCGATGGACTGGCACCCTGTCCAGGATGTACCCCGCCTTGTGCCCGATGCTCCCTGGGATAGGCTCCAGGGTTCCCCCGCGACCCTGAAAAGGAGTAAGCGGTAGAAGATGGATGGATGGATGGATAATTTTATGTGCTGTTAGTGTATGAAGATATCTATAAAATCAGAACAATCTGTAATGGGCCAGTTTCCCCATGTGCCAGGTTGTTTGGTTGTTTGTTTTTGTTCTGGAGTATCTTTAAGAAGATCTTTCCTACAACTTAAGGCACCCACCATCAACTTACAATGTTATTGGTTCAATCCCCACATATTGAGTAAAGCATAGCGTTTAAATTTGCAAAAATAAAATAAATAAATCTTTGATCTCCATGTAAAATATATATGTTGGGTTTTTTTTTTCATTGTACAGTAAGTCTGATCATTGCTTTTTGTTTTAGGTCCATCAGCCAAAAAAGCCGAAGCTCAAATTCAACTTAATGTTTTCAATGCATTTACTTCCTACTTTCTAATAAAAATTCATGGCTTTGCAGCTATTGGCACTTTGTTACAGCTATTGGCCTCGATCTTTTGGCTGCTCCAATTCAGGGTCACAGCAGACCACCCATATTCATATTTTGATTCTGGCACAACTTTTATGCCGGATGCCCTTCCTGATACAACCCTCCCCATTTTCCAGGCTTGGGACCAGCAGTGAGAGTGTGCTGGCTCGTGCAATCCTCTAGTGGCTGGGGTTTGTTCCCTGACTGGGTGAGATCGCCACATGCTTGGCACTAGTCCACCAAGGAACAAAAGTCCAAGTAAATTCCTTCTAAATTAACTAGACATTTTGAATAATGACCATTGTTAATGTCTGCAATATCTCATGACGGCTAAAGTGCTTGGACCCCAGTGATCACCATTCCTTGATTTTTCTTAAGTTGATCCAATTTAATTACAAATTCCTGATACAGAATACAAGTAATTTGCAATTGTAATTTTGCAGATTCATGTTTTTCATGTGTCCTTTAGTCTCATCCCAGCATATCAGAGTTAGAGGCTCTGACACTTTGCCCATTTTTCTCGCTAAACTAGCTCAGAGATAGATATTTCAAAATAATTCATATTCTCAATGTTTATTGAAATCCTGAGGCTAGCAGGATGAATGCATGTCTAAGCACATTTAAAACTCACATTTGCTAACTACTCACAGTCACTAAGGGCTGAAAGGCAAACACGCAAAATAATGTAAGTCATGTGGAATTATAAAACAAGCACTGCCCCACCTTAAGTGTTTTCAAGTGCATTGTGTACTGAGTCTGTATTAAAAAGGGATAGGAGTGTGCTGGTAATGCAAATCATTTTCAAAAGTGATCTCTTGAACTACTAGATGAGACATGAATGATACAAAAAACACACACAACAAGAATATACAAGGACCCTTGTGCAAAAATTGAAAAAGAAGGGGGTGTAGAGAAAAAGACCTGAAAGTGATACTTCAAAGAAAGCTGTTTAAACTACAGTCAAAGAACAAGAGGAAGATACCATTTGCACGGACAGGATGAATAATAATAAATCAATAATATAAAAAGAGATAAACAAAAGGGCTGTTTACCTCAACTCATTAATATTCAGCAGCAAATAATCCTGAATGTGAGAATTAATGGGAATAGTTCACATAATTCATTCAAACAGTGTCACCAAAAAGACAAAAATAGAGAGATACACGAAAGATCCATTCTTTCATTCACTTCTAAATATGTCTATAGATTTGGGCTTAATTTTAAAAAATAGGTATCTGCTCCTAATCTCAGATACCCAATTCCATGTTTTTCCAATTTGCTAAAATATGCCAATCACATGAACTTTAGAGTGCCAAGAAGGGAAATGCACAAGAAGGAGGGTTTGAAAAAAATAAACCTGCCGTCATATTGTTTCAGAGAGAGAGTGAGTAGTTTACAGCGCTGTCATATCTCCACCTGAGGGCCATTTGTCAAACTCCTGGAAGGGAAGGAAAGGTGTGGGGCCGCCTCTCAAACTGACAGCTGAGCCATTATGCGCCACAATGCACACAATGCTCAGAACAGGGAGAAATTACATATAACCATGCATTTAAATATTCCATCTCAACACAGTGAAACAAGAGAAATTAAATTAAGGAGGGTAAAATTATTCAGTGCAGTCAGTGACAGGGCCTTGGAGAGATACAGGCTAGGGAGGGGTGAGGTGAGTGTAAGCGAGAAATGGGTGCAGTGTTGCACTACTGATGCTAAGTACCTAGATCACAAACTCAGGGAAGTCTCTTTAACTCGGGACCCCATTAATCCACACCGGTGACAGTGCTATGGCTCCTTACTGGTGTTGTGTCCCTAAGCACTCATCTAAGCCCATAGATTACCTGTAGTAAATGTTAGAAAATCCACACTTGGGCACACACACACACACACACACACACACACACATACACAAATTGCGAGGACCTTCCATTGACAAAATGATCAACATGCAGATATTTAATCCAGCCATCTATTTTCTGTAATGCTTATCCGGCACAGGGTCGTAGGGAGCCTTGTGCCTATCCCAGGGAACTCAGGGTACAAGGTGGGGGACACCCTGGACAGGGTGCCCCATCACAGGGTGCAATCACACACACATTAGCTGCATTTACATGGACAACAATAATCCACTCTTAATCCGATTAAGACCATACTCTAATTAAGAAACTACCATGTAAACAGCAATTTTTACTTACCTTAATCTAATTAAGGTCATAATCGAAGTAAGCAATAATCTAATTAAGACAGGTGGAGTACTCCTGTTTTAGTCGCATTATGGACGTGTAGTATTGACATGTAAACACCTTAATCACATTATGAACGTCGTGTGGGAGTTTTCACCGCATTTTGCGACAGGACACGATCACACACGGCAGTTTTACGTTTTACGGCGAACAAGAGAGTTCGGCTGTGTCCCAAATCGCATACTTTCCTACTATAGGCCTGTAGTGGGGAAATATACATGTATCTCGGCTACTATACAGACGGTAACTACGCGATTTGGGACACACCCACCACTTCAAGCAATTGTCTATTAGCACGTACAGCATGACAAATAATCAACTGCACTTAAAGCGTTCGTAAAAATAATAATAATAATAAAAACACCCAAAACTGTATACGGTACCATAACAAAGACAAACTGTATGTTGATACGTGAAATTCTGGAGGGACATCAAACGGCGTGGCGCGGTGACGTAATGACGCGGGCTGTTAATCTAATTATGTTCTAAAACATGTAAAACGGGAACATGACAGGAGTATTCTAAAAACGACTCATGTAAACACCTTAATCACATTATTATCTTACTCAGATTAAGGTCAATAATTAGATTAATGTCCATGTAAACGTAGTAATTGACACACTATGGACAATTTGGAAATGCCAATCAGCCTACAACGCATGTCTTTGGACTGGGGGAGGAAACAGGAGTGCCTGGAAGAAATCCCCAAAGCACAGTGAGGCATGTCCCCAGACTCCACACACACAGGGCGGAGGCAGGAATTGAATACCCAGACTTCTGGACGTGCTAACCATGCTAACCACTACGCCGCTGTGCCTCTGCAGCTAATTAATACTATGCCTAAACCTAAATCTAACCCTAACCTTAATGTTAGTAACCAAAAGTCAACCTTTTTGCTCTTGTAGGTTTTTAAATATAAACATTTTTACTGACAGATATTCCTATCCCAACATTTGGACCCCACAAGGATATAAAAAAACAACAGAGACAGAGAATTCATATTCTGTAGCAAAACACATGAAGATTTTTAAGGTTTAGTTGCTCTGAATTTTTTCTCTCCATATATATTTTTTCCATTCTTTCTCTCAGGATTTGCAACATTCAATTTCACTGAATGGCTCTTACTTGAAAGATTCTGCTCTGTGCTTCCTAGGGGTGCATTTCCTTTTTTTTTGGATAGTCTTTCATTGTTGGCCATGGCACAAAAAATCCTGTATTTCAGTCCACCTCTCAGTATAATTGGCTGCCAAATTCTAAAGCTAACAATGGTAAAGGAATTTTCTTGGTCATTTTTTTTCACCATGTGTTGTTCCTTTTTTAATATATCATAAGCAGCCTATTTGCCAAAAGGATTCCTTCTTCTAACCATGAACAAACACAACACAATTAAAACTGCTTCACGGTGAAGAAAGACGTCACAGAGTGCCAGGGAGCACCTCTGCAAAGATTATTCTCATTTTCTAGAAAATCTATTGATCTTATAGTGAATATAATGCAACATGCTAAGCTTGACTTGACAGTAGTGCTTTCTGGAGTCATATTTGGGAAGAGTAACAGCATGCAGGCATAAAAAAATCAGTTTTGATTGTTGTGCGAATTCTGAAAGCGTGTAAAGCACGTAAAGCTGTCAGAAACCTACAGTGAATTTCGTTAACATGTTCAGACCCCATACACTGAATTATATGAATATAACAGCATGATGGTTTAAAGAAAAAACAGTTTTGAGTGCTGTGCAATTTCCGAAAGTGTTTAAAGCATGTAAAAACATTAACATATGAGCAGGAAGGTTAAATGAAGGTTTTAAAAAAAATTGCTGTGCAATTTCTGGAAGCACGTACACCATGAAAAGCTGTCAGAAAAAACAAGGTAAACTTGTATAGAGTCTATAGAGTCTGAATCACAGGCACCTAAATTTATAAATGAGACCTTCTGATTTTTATTTACATTCCAGTTTAAAGCATCCAATCTAGTTCATCAGTGTGGAAAAACTAAATTCATCAGTTCAAAATTTACTTTTTACTTTTTTAATACTGCAGTATATTTGAAAGTAGCCAACTTGAGTACATGTTTGGCTGGATGCTTCCACTTTTAACCGAGTAAGATTTTAACATATTGTCTATACTTTCACTTAAAGTTCTGTGGCTTTTAGTATAAATATGTTAGCCTTAAGGTCATCTATAAGCTAGTGTGCTCCAAGACAATGACAATTTCTACTTAGAAATTTCTATTTAGAAATTTAGATATATGATATATGATATAGATATATGAAATTTAGATATATGCATTCAAAATATATCTCTCTCTAACACCAATACGGATCAACAATTTTGATGACATCATTCTCACTTCGGGTTCTCATCAGATTTTCTGTCCAATCAAATGCTCTCTGAAGTGTCTCACCTCCAATGTTATAAAAATCACCTTGTCGCATTTGCTGCTATTGAGTGAGAGAAATCATATAAGCAACTATGGGTTGTAAATGTGTCTTTGGTTGTTCGAATGTGCACATTTTATTCCGTTTTCCAGCTGTAAGTTGGTTAAAAAGTAAATGTTTAAATTCATTCACTTTATTGATTGGGCTCACATCAGTGGTACTAACTGTCAAGTACGGCTAAGCCCAGGCTGTTTCAGTGGAAATTACATCAACACATCAATAATGCTGCACATTTCAATTCATCTAACAGGGACTTTATGTATGTCTCAGTACTTTTTCAGTTGTGGACAATTCAGTGGAATTTTTGATCAATGACAGTGTTGATGTTCATTATTGATGTCAACTAATTAATAACATAAAGAGGATAATTCGCTACATAAATACAACTACATAAATACAACTGTTCCATTGGAAAGTAAGACCTATTTACCAGTCCTAGCACACAAGGCAGAATTTGTGCAAATCGTTTTGCCCTTTGTCTTGAAAAGGTGCCAATCATTTTGGAGTGAAGTATGCAGATAAAAGCCTAAAAGAAATCACAAGATTTCAGAATGGATATCGCTCCTAGCTTACATGTTCGAGATTCTAACAGCTGTCACGTTTTCCATAATGGTAACACTTCACTGTTATTCACTCAGTTAAATGAAGTGAAGTCTACATGTCAAGTGAGATTCTTGTACGTTCTCAAATGCAGTCTTACAGTGAGCAAAACATGTTGCTGGAAGGTACAAATCATGTGTCTTTTTAGACTTGAGCTGGGGATTCACGTCAATAAAATCTTATGATGTAACACACTGAGAAAGCAGTGCAACGAAGATATATTGTCCAAAAGTATTAGACTGTATCAAACATCCATTCAACACAGACTTCCCTTTGTCCCAAAATGATTCCCAGCACACTACAGCACATCACAGTTCAGTCTATTAGCACTCCCATCACTGTCTGTCAAAAAGGATGCCCTAGAGAGGCAGTAAGCCAACACTCATGCCATGTTCCAAATTTGCTGTATCCTCAGATCAGTGTGAATTAGCAAATGCCAGGCTCAGAGACATGAAGCCCCAGCACTAACACTAACGCCAAAACCATCAGCAGCAGCAGATGGAGCACAGCGCCACACAGTTAGGGCAGAAATGGAGCCGCAGCTGCTAAAAGACAAAATGAATCTTTGTCCATATGTGCTACCTTGGCTTCTCTATTTTGTTGCTCAGTGAGCTGACTAAAATACATGAACCTTAAGAAACACCAGTAAAACTTATGATGGTACTGGTTTTTGTACCACTGCAGAATAGTAAGAAAATGGGAATTTATAATATAAATTATGGTCCAGCATAATGTAATAGACAAACTGTTCTGGATAACACCGGTATAATTGACTTCAGTATATTTAATTTTATTGGATTGTTTTGCTTTATTGTGTAATCAGTAGTGGAAAGTACTTAAGTGATTGTGCTTTATCACCAGGATTTGTGCTTATGATAAAAGTCCATTTAATTTCCATTTAATAAAATAATAATAATAAAATTAGAAAAAGAAATAGCTCATTTTACTTTTTATGCTTTTGACTCTGTACTGACCTTTTTCATTTATACCTTTAAACTACTTGCAAATCATATTTTGTCCTTTTGACTGTATTTTAGAAATACAGTCTGTGCATTTTAACTTTATTTACTAACTAGATTTAAGCCATCCAATTAAATCCAATGCCTTTCAAACTGTATAGATACACCAACCAGTCATCTTTAAATAAGACAGGTTTTAAATAAGGTGTTTTTGACATTAAAAAAAAAAGATGGTTGGATTGGTTGTTTTTTTTTCAGATGAGAAACGGTACAAAGAGAAACCTAAGAGTAAACAAAGATCTAAACATTCATAACTTTACATAATATTAGGTCATGTAAATAGTTAAAGTATGTTATTTTTTACTTTTTTACTCATTACGGCTGGGCAATATGTATCAATATAATATCGATATCGTGATAAATGATTTTGCGATACACTTTTCTGAGATATCGTTGGTATGGTGATGTACTTTATACGTTTTTAATAATTACAACTTAAATGGTACTGAATGCATGCCACTGATTTGACGCAATCTTTTTTGTTACCTAATCTTCTTTGTCTTTGCGGGTATTAAAGAAAAATATGATCAAACTCAGTTTTAAAAAGTTTTTCTTTATTTTACCACTGTTTTGCAGACAGTTTGTTAGCTAAATGATATATCATGATACGCATCATGTATCATAGAAATGTCCTTAAGTATCTGATATAATATTTTGTCATAATACCCACCTATTACTTAAATACTTAAGTACATTTAAGTGTTTATGTTGTGGTTTAATGTGTTTTTATGTTTATCTAAAGTATAATTTTGAAAAGCTGCTGCAAAGATTTTGACATACTTTCACTTAAGTAATTTTTCCACTCCTGCCAATGATAATACTTTTTGGGTTTTGTACTTTTTCCACCTCACCAGTGATAATAAGTAAATAATGCAAAACATGCTAGCTGCAACAGATGAATGCTTACTAAAGCTAACTCCATTTCTTGACAAGACCAGTTGGACCAGTGAGGCAGACAAATAGGCAGATTCTGAGAAACAGAACTGATGACTAAAATGTGCATTTCTGGCTTATTACTTCAAGACTGTAAGACCCTGGAGGCTGCCAGAGCTGCTGAGGCAGGATTCTGATAAAGCAGAAGAAGAGGCGGAAGTAGTGTGCAGTAGAGGAGAATGAAGTCTTGCTGTGGCATGATATGCCTAGCCAAGCTAACTGACAGGAGAGACAGGAGAGAGTGCTGAAGCCCCAGACGTACTGCACTTTTCAATTAACCTTAATTGAATCACTCTCCACTGCTGAACGCTTTGTTTACCAATGGGCAGCCAGGAAATGGCCCACCAATCCCACCTGCTGCAGAGTGCAGAAAATAAGCACAACAACAAGGTGTGTGGCAAGGCACTATGGGAAATCTGGTAGGGGAGTGCTCATTAAAAGTAGGGGAAGTATGGGACAACAGTACACAAGGATGCTGAGACAAAGATTTTTAAACTTCTGGCTCTATCACACAGACAGCAAATGTGTCCGGTGTCCGTGTGTTTATCAGCTCCTGCAGACAAATGTTTAAAACGCAAGCTTCCACATGACAGCCTACTTAAAAGCGTGTTTGCTTTTTAATCTGCTATCTCCTAGGGATGTTTAATCTCTACTACATCATTAAGTGTTTCCATCAAAAGATGGTGGCAGCCAAGTGAAATCTCACATGGCTGTCAATTTGACAAAATTTGATCTGGAGCTTTTCCTGAGCTTCACATGTACTATTTATTGTGCTCCAAGCTTTGCTTCTCAAGGGGCAAACTGAGGTCTGATGAAACATTTTCAAAAGACAAAAAAAGTTATTACTTATGTAAGAAATAATTCACATCAGGCCGTTGAAGTATTAGAAAATTATTCCAATTATAGTCAATTATTCCTCTTATACCACAGGTACCACACCTCAAGACATTGTTTGATGTTTTATTTCAGGACATTTGTTAGGTTTTTGTCCTTAAAATACCCTTGTGTGTGGAACTCATTTATTACGCATCCCATCTCAAGCCTACATTGCTAATTGAGGCTTGAGACATTGATGTGCAGTTATCGGAGGGAAAGAGTGAGGGAGAGAGAGAGAGAGAGAGAGAGAGAGAGAGAGAGAGAGCCAGAGCTCAGGGGCTTTTTCATTTCATGCTGATAATATAAAAATACAACAAATAAATAAATATCAATAGGCCTACTTGTTCACAGGGTTTTTCGTTTTTTATTACTGCAGAAAATACAACGAATAAATAAATAAATATTGACACTTGTTCACGGCTTTTTTGTCTCATTACTGTAATCACACATGCTCTCTCATGCTCTCTCTTTCTTTTTTTCTTGCTCTCTCACTCTCTCCAATAACTGCATATCAATGGCTCAAGCTGCTTCGCCTTGTGGTCACATTTCCACCTCGGGTGTGCGTTATTTTTCTAATAATTCTACAGCCCGTCGTCAATTATTGCTTACTTATTTATGGAAATAAGTCATTTTGTTTGTTGTTAAATGTGTGTGCTGTGGTGGATAGTAGGCTAACTTTTCCATTATTTCAGTTAACTTGGCATAGTGATATGGACCTATAGGTCCATAAAAGGTTTTCCTTAGTACAATCCAACCAGGAGTATTGGTTTTGCTATAAAAATGTATTTTTATACATGCACTGAGTAAAATAAATTCTCTAATGTCCAGCAATGAATAAAGCTTTATCGATTGCAACTAATGCACTGGTATTAATTGTGCATTAAATCTAATGTTGTAGATGTCTACTTCAACACACACACACACGTCTCATTATCCATGTGAGGACCTTCGACTGACATAAGTATGATTAATTCTATGTTTACACTTGGACTTAGCGACAGTAGCAGAGAAGAAAAAAACAAATAAACGAATAATAAAACATGAACAAATTAAACTTTACTTTCCCATTGTAAACTGGCACACAGAAATGGCAAGGGCCCACATCAGACTGCAATCTTGCAAAGATCCTGAAGCTTCTGGCGAGAAAAGTGTATGAAGGATATGCAGCTGGAGGTTGATGAGACTTCCGACAGATGGTGTGGGTAACTTCCTCACAGCTGAGTGTGTATCCTAGTGTGATGATTCAGACCATCATCATCCATGCCGAGTGTCAAGCTATTGTCCCAGCATGGCACAGCTACAACTGTTCCAGGCCAAGAACTGAGGGCAACAGACTGGAACGAGGGCAACATCAGAGTGACGGAGAACAATCTGCAATACAAGCTCCATACACTGACACTTGTTAACACACACATACACACACACACACACACACACACACACACGAGAGAGACACTGGAGCTGTGAGGCGGCCATGCAGGCATCACATACGCCTTCCTTTATGAATAAAGTAGGTATTAATTAAAAGTTTATATTAATTTCATTTTGGGTGGTATGTTTTGCTTTGAATAAGGTTTTACACTGCTGCCGGAGAAACACTGCACAGGTCTCTCTCCACTCTCGACACTTGGCTCAAGGTCACACTCCTGGGCCTGTTCTGAGCAAACAGCAAGCTGTGTAAGTGGAAAGGCCATTTTGGAATGGGAGAGAGTAAAATGAATTGTAAATTATGAATGGGCTTCAATCTGTCTGGAGTAGCCACAATAACTATTCTGATAGCAACAAATTCCAAAATGTGGGATGTGGGATGTTGAGACTGACTGGTAAATATAGGAATAGGAATGCAGCCAAATAAGTGCACACACACACACACACACACACCTGTCAAAGGCAATCATAGGTATGACAGATTTACTCTACCCAGCTTCATGAACTCATTAACCCATCCTTCATTTCTTTCACTAATTAAAGAGAAGCAAACCTGCAGCAGTCATAGCACAGATGGGAGGACTCAGTGTCTTAGAACGTGAACGCATAAGGTCGAGAAGCACTCCGACAGACAAAAAGACAGACAGATAGACAGACAGATGGAGATATGTCATTCATTACAATGCTGATCCTTAGTTTACGCCAGCCTGGCATGAAATCAAAAACAAAGAAGATTGATATTTGTTTCCAATATCCCAAGTAAGAAAATTAATTGTACGTTAATTAGATCTCCCCATTAAAAACAGGTTGCTTTGTCTCAACGAGAAATTCTCATTTTGAAGAAGGAAGAGGAGATTGTGGTGTCACACTCTTTGTCAGGTAATTTATGAGAGACCATTAGGCATTTAATATGGTGCCACAAAAAAAGGGGAATTTAATAGGTTTCTACAGATGAACAAACTTCACATTAATAATGTGGACCGATGACAGCTACCAAGTCCATCAAAAGAGGAGTGAAAAGAAAGGCAGAGCCAAAAGACACCATGGATCAAAATATATTGTGAAAGGCTCTGTGTGATGAGTGTTTGCTCCTGAAACTCAGATGAAGTATACAAGCCTTTTGGTGACTGTTCCTGCCAAAAATGCTTGATTTTGCAGCTGCTTTATTTTGTGTGCTTTTTTGCGGAAAACTAATTGAACTGGCAAAATTACAACTGCAACAAAAATGTGTTGCATTAGTCTTTCGCAGTGATGTTTGTTGGTAAATGAGACCTTTTATCTGTACTCATGTTCAGCTCACATAAGCCGAAGAGGGCTTAGGCGCATTGTGAGGATGTCACATGACAGGTTTTGCCCAAATCTGCGGAAAGTCTGTGGTAATTTTGAAAACTTGCAAGCTTCTCTGAATATTGTGGAGTTTGCTTAATTTTGTGTTAATTTCTGTGATTACAAAATCGCAAAATCCTGGAGGAACGGACAAGATCCCTCTGACATGTTGTAGGAGAAATTCAATATAAATTCATATTTATATTGCAGGTCAAGTCTGCAATATAAATATGACACAGCAACTTCTGAACAAAAGTGTATAATTTTAGATGCTTCTGCTTTATTATGGCTTTGTCTCAGACTTCTGTTCACTTTCATTACAGAGACAAGTTGCTCAGTGAATCAGCGTGTAACCTGAGTTTCCCTCCAGAGCACCAGAGGGAGCCCTACTGTGAATTTTTTAATTATTTGATTAAGCTTTAATGTTTACCTGCGATTGTCTAAGTTATGAGGTGTTCCTGAGCCTTGAGTTCCCTGGGATAGGCTCCAGGCTCCCTGCGACCCTGTGTATTATAAGATTAAATTTATTGTACAGAAAATGGATGGATTGTTCACACTAAAAACTGTTAATCATGTCCAGAGCAGATGATTCAACTCGGCATCTTAATGTAATTGTTATATCTTATATCCAAGTGTGAAATGCTGAGAGCCGTACCCATGGGCGCTGAACATACATGTAGAAAAGTAAATATATATATATATATATATATATATATATATATATATATATATATATATATATATATATATATATATATATATTCAGGGTGACATTCATATTTGTGAATTAATTTGTTCAGTTACTTAGGAAAAGCTTCTATGTGAAATAAATGCAACACCACCAGATATTAGACAATAAGCGCAAACAGATTAACGAAAGCCGCAGCTGGAAATATTAAACTACTCACCCGGTGCAATATTCGTGAACAGCAATTTATCCACAAATCCTCTCCGAATTAAAATATATCAATTACACACCCATTTTGCGCAGGAGACGTGCCTGAATTCTAAATGACAACAAACACATTATATGAGAATTTCTTTTGCTGATAGAAATGAGCACAAAAATAATGAATTCTGAATTCACTTTTCCGAGCCGTTTGTGAATTACATTCCGTAAAGCCTACGGATGACCAGCTGCTAACTTGTACAGCAAACTCAGACATTCTGAAATGAAATGAAGATTGACTATGTAATCCATTACAGCTGCTATAATTGTAAGCAATGATCAAACATGCACAGGGTGCCTCGTCTGACTTTCCAGACTTTTCCCTCCTCATATTTTCACTTCCATTTGGAGGACATGGAAAAGCTGATTACACTTGATCCCTTTTATCACAACGTCTCTGCCTGGTTTCATGTAATTCTAAAACAGTGTTTCTCTCCATCCTATACATCACACAAGCAGGGAGACAGCCATGCTGCATACAGGTAGAGAAATAAATAGATTCGTTTTGCTTTGTTTTTTTATATTGGCACCCTCTGTCAATCGGCTTTAATCCGTGATTGCCCTGTTGTTTTCTCCCACTCTTGCAACATTGTTTATTGTTTTGTTTTCTAGTTTAGCTTTCTGCCGTCTCGTGGGCGACAATGAACTGCCCATGGCAAATTGTGCATGATAATCAAGCAATAACACAGTGATTAACCAAACAGTGTCTAAAAGGCAACACAATCAGCTGACTGAATAATTCATAAGGAGTCATTTTAATACAGTCAAACATAATGAGAATTAAAAGGACTGGAGGTGAAAATAAATCCATAAAACAAGTTTTGTAGTGGAGACATAATTTTATCAGGAAGCATGTTTGTATGCTCTGCAGCTAAATGCACATTTAAGGTTATTCCTACGGTATATTTTGGCAAATTATAAATTCTTTAGCTAACCCTCCAGGCAATTAAAAGTTCCAGTGTGTGGACCAGCCTCATGTTTTTTTTGTCTGACTAGGCTAAAAAGTTGTAGCTAGCATGAGGTAATAATGTATGGCGAGCTAGTTAGCTACTAAAGTGCATTAATATAGACTAAATATGATTATCCAATGTTTCTAATATAGCTTATTGTGTTTTTGCCTTCAATAAAAAGTCTGAAAGTCGTTGGCCAACATTTCATCTATGAGATGGTGTTATCTCCTCACATCGCACCTAAAAATATTATTCTAGTCTGGCTAGTGTCTATATTTTTTCTCGAGATGTTTAACCACGAGTTGGCTATGCAGTTTGCAAACAGGAGAGTTATATGACAGGCTTGTGCTGGGCTTTTTTTGCTTGTTTTGTCAGTGTTTTCCCATGACTTCTTCTCTGTATTCGGCTTCAACACTACATTTCTATCCTAACTGGGTGCAGTGAGCAGATTAGCAAGCTGTCACACACTTTTGGGCAGTATACATATAATACTTGTTCATTTGCTACACTGAATATAAAATCCAGGTCGTATTACTACTACTAATCTCTCCATGCATGAAGTAATAAAGTTCCTATACAATTTTATTAATTAACACATTCTCGTAGCATTTGCACCTCATGCATTTTTATTTTGTTCTGTATGACCATGACTTGTAAGCAGGGGCATGTGCACTGCTTTTATAACATTAATGCACAATATGCTTTAATGTAGCAGGTACTTAATGTGGTACAGTACATGAAATCTGTTTGTCCCAGGCACCTGGGCTATTGATTTGTCCAACCCTGTATGACATGCTGTATGACTTAGCACCCAGTCTAGCAAAGAGTGTCTAATAATTTATTTTGATAACCTAAAGCAGGACTAAATGTAACACTCCTGTGGCTAAATGTAACACTCCTTACTACTAGGCTATGTGAAGGGGGAAAAAATGCACTGAAGCATGGCAGTGTTTATTCAAAAGATAGACGCCGTGTCTTGATATGGTCTCAGGTACTTATTAAACCCTTCTACAGTCTCATAGGGGTCTCTCTGGAGAAACACCGTGCTCAGAAAACCTCAATATATCCAGAAATAAACCAAATCTGAGTGTATGAGCTCCCGGTACTGTGGATTTGCCTGATTTAGCTGCTTATATCTGAAAACTTCTCCAATCTCTGAGTCTGACAGGGTAAACGAAAGGTAAACCAGAAATATGAATCCTACTGGACTGTGACGGAAGTCTGCTATATTGTCCAACTTCACGGATCTTTCTCTCAGCTAAAGTAATTCATTTTGCAGGCACATCCAAATCACAAAACAAAGTTCTGCATGATTTTTTCATATAAAACATAACCCAATATCTTGATTTGCCTTTTAAAGAACAGAAAAATGTGCATGTTTCCAGCCTATTAGAAATCCATTATGATCTAAGATATGGTGTCCAAAGTCATCAACCTCAGATGCTCAGTATAACTTTCAGTATAACTCAGTAATCAAATTCAAATTGTTAAAATTCATTACAGAAAATGATAAACATTTCTATAGAGCTTATGGTCTGACTAATCTCAAAAATTGAGATATAAGACCTAAGAACTTTTTCCTCTTTTAAGAGTAAGTCCACACACACACATACACACACACACATACACTAATCAGCCATAACATTAAAACCACCTCCCTAATATTTTATTTCTCGTTTGTCAACCTTCTTTGTATGTATGACCACTAATCAGTATTACAATAACCCTGAAATACTAATTTTATGTGTTTTATAAAATTAGTGTTTGTTCTTTTTTGTGTTTTATTTCTGTAAAATACTTTTGGGGTACATTTCATGTATGAAAAGTGTTTTTATTATTATTATTATTATTGTTGTTGATGTTGTTGTCATTATTGAGATTCTAGGTTTATGTGTTACCATTTGTCAGAAACTCCAAACTCCATCTAGTTGTGGTTCACTGAATCACTGCTAGTTCACCACAATTCGTTCAAAGAATCTCAATAGACATTCAAACTTGCTTTTGCATCTGAAAAGAGGAAGGAAGACGGGGGTGCTCTGAGGGAACTGATCGATGTTCAGAGTGCTGAGACTGCAGATGGGGATCTGGCAAGAATCCCATCAAAGGAGCCAGCTGTAGCCACCAACCTGCTCATCACAACCACTGGAAGAACCAAACTTAGAACAAAAACATGAGTGAAAAGCAATACATCACATCAACCGCCCTCTCCTCGGGCACTGGAGAAGGGGGCTGGTGCACGCACTTAGACACACATTTACTACTCTCATCAAGAGTATGATCATGTTTTTGTTCTCTACATATCTCTACATACTCTACATCTACAGCCTCTCTATATATAAAGCATATGAAGTTGCTAGCTATGCACTGTTGATAAGGGTGGTTAAATTGCAGAGGATTTTTTAAAAATTCATTTACTGTATATAAGCATGTGAATGTACAGCGTCTAGTATAAGAAAAGATTCAAAGATTCAAGGTAGAGCTGCTCTTCTTTCAGCCAGGGTGCTACATGGCCTTCCCATTGTATCTATTATCTGTGTTTTATCTATCAAAGTGCAGAGACTTGAGTGCAATCTCATGGCTCACTTTAGGGTCCTTCCACACTACAAGACAACAAGACTACTTCCACTACAAGACAAGAGTGTGAGTTCGTGTGTGTGTGTGTGTGTGTGTGTGTGTGTGTGTGTGTGTGTGTGTGTGTGTGTGTGTGTGTGTTTGTACACTGCAAAATCCCAGAATTAACCCCCAGAGTGTTGATTTAACTCTTTCAGTGTTCATTTGTGCCCATTTGGACATAAATAAGCACTGAACATGTTAATTCAACACTGGTGATTTTGCTGTGCATGTGTATGTGCCACAGAAGGACAAGCCATAGAAATCTTTAAGGATTCTAGATAAGGGCGTTCTGGATAAATGCCATAAATGGAGATTGTCCTTTTTTCCCTAAAAGTCTTCTGTTTTGGACCTTAATGAGATCTTGGATGTACAGAATCGCAGAGTTATGATTTTTCAGCATTGTCTGATAGAATCTTACAATTCCAAGGTATTGATGTAAAAAAATACACCTATGTGTCCATTGGCATGAATAATTTTCAAGTATAACTGCTTTGGAGAGCTAAGAAACCAATTTGGCCCCACCCACAAAATGCACCTTCCCAACTTGAAGCCCTGCAGAAGATACTTGTTTAGCACTGTTTGGCACGGTTTATCACTGCTAGGCATTGTTGGACCAGCTCTTAATCACAGCAAAGCCTTGCTCTAATAAGATCTTGACAGGGTTTCAGCTTAAACAACACTCTCTATAAAACCCGCAGTAAACAGACACGTGGACATGACGGACTTGCGCTTTCTAAGTGTGTACATTAGCATGAACAATTTCCAAGTAGAATGCATTTGGAAAGCTATGAAACTTTACTTCAAACCCTTCAAGAACCATTAGAGAACCGTTAATGGACTTTTTTCTAAATAAATGATCTTTGTTGGGAATCCAATTTAGCCCCACCCACAACATTTTTCCACCCCTTCGCCCTGAAGTCCTGCGGAAGATACTCGTTTAGCACTGCTAGCCACTGTTGGGCCAGCCCTTAATCGCAGGTAAGCCTTGTTCTAATAAGATCTTGACAGGGATTCAGCTTAAAAAACACTCTATAAAATCTTCATACTGGCTCTGTGAACTGACATGTGATCGATAGACATGCTCCCCATGCATTCTCTTCACACTAATGTTAAAAGTCCAGCTGTACACGGGGGTGCCAGTCTGGTATTATGATAGCAGTAAAACTGCTAGATAAGCTAACTAGGCAGCAGACAACAATGCACATCTATTCACAGGTTCATTTTTCATTGCTGTTAACATCACTTTTTGAATGCATAAATGCAAAAAGTCATGCTTTATAAATGACATGACGTAAATGATCTGCTAACCTTGTCAGGCTTGTCTTAACCACAGAGGCAATGAGCTATACACATAACAAATGAAGCAGCATCAGCAATGTGCTGGCCTTGTCTGTATTCTTATGAATATTATTAATGTGTTGCTTTCAATGATCCAATGATCTGTTAGCAGTGACTAGGTGTAGATATCCAGAGCACAGTCGAGAGCACAGAGTGGAAGTCAGTGAGTCCTAGATGTCCTCTGTACTTTGTCCTTATCTCAGTAATCTCAAGAGCTTTTCATTTGGACCAATTCTCTGATTTAAAAAAAAAAATGATCTCAAAGGTAATTAAAAACACAAATGATTTAACAGTTGTTAAATTACTGCAGAAATGTTAGGTAGAATAGTGTCTCAGGAGTAAATGCTTGACAGTTTCACAATGAAGGACTTAAACGTGAGAAGATAATTTCGGTGAATGTGAGGATGTGATTATTGCTTTCAAGTCTCAAAATCTGACACACATATACATAAAATGAGGGAATATAATATATTCAGAAAAATAATTCATGCAGATTAGGCATTTAGTGTGTTGCTAATTAATCCAAGTCACACCAGAGAGCTGCTTGAGAAGTAAAGCTGTTGCACATAAGAGAAGAAACACAAAATAGACTGTTATGGCTCTAATTTGAATGGAAAGATATAATTTTCTATGGCCACCTAAAATATTTCAAAATTTAAAAAAAATTATGTACTATTTTGGTGGAAATATTGCTTGAAAATTGAAAGTAAACCTACCCGAATCTAGCTGATGATAAAAATGAGTCAATTTTCTCTCATTTTCTCTCTTTTAGCGATATTCCTTTCTGCAAGCGGCATCTTACTTCCTCTCTCTATCACTCTATTCCAAATAAACTAAATGTTTTCTGTGATATGAAAATGTTTGCTTGCTCAAGATGTTCAACAGTCATAAACTGAATTGAGCCCCGTTAAACATGATGAACTGAAATACAGTTGCATTCAAAATGATTCAACCCCCATTGCAAATCAGGTTTATTGTCAAAATTTACAGACTTTCAACGGTTTACAATGAACAAATCAAACAAGTGCAATTGAAATAGTTCAACAAAACAAATGCTTCAAGTGGTTTCCCCAAATTCAACTGAAAATACAACTTATAATGACTTTACCAGTCTCAAAATTATTCAACCCCCTAAACAGAATCCCTCACAACAGCAAAATATGCAAAACAGGTGTTGTCTCAAGCACACCTGATGCAACTAATTAAGGGCTTCATTAGTTACACCAGGTGTGCTTGAGCTAGAGCACATGAAATTTCTGAACTGGCTAGGAGTTTGTTGAGTCTACACTACCTGGACGTGGCAGAAAAAGGAAGCTATCAATGGCTGCAACCAGATTTCTGAGAAGGCAGGTTGTGAAAAACCTTCGAGTGACTGCAAAAGACCTGCAGCAAGACTTGGTGGCAACCGGCACTGAGGTTTCAGTGAGCACAGTAAGGCGGGTACTAAATGAAGAATGTTTCCATGCCAGAACTCCAACACATACACTACTACTGACCCAAAGGCACAAGAAAATCATATAAATAAGCCACAGAAATTTTGGGATTCTTTTCTGTGGAGCGATGAAACAAAACTGTAACTTTTCAGCTCGATGGATCAGTGGTATGTCTGGAGAAAGCAGAATGAAGAAAGAACACTCTGTCCACAGCCAAGCATGGTGGTGACACAGTGATGCTCTGGGGCTGCTTTGCATCTTCTGGCACTGGAAACCTGCAGTGTGTAGAAGGCATAATGGATTCATTGAAGTATCAGGAAATCCTAGGAGAAAACATCATGCCATCTATGAGGAAGCTGAAGCTTGGACGTCACTGGACCTTTCAACAGGACAATGAGCCCAAGCATACCTCAAATTCTACCAAGGCTTGGTTCCATAAGAGGTCCTGGAAGATTCTACAGGGCCATCACAGTCACCTGACTTGAACCCCATAGAAAATCTCTGGTGGGATTTGAAGAAGGCAGTTGCAGCACGGAAAACCCAAGAATATTACTGAACTGGAGGCCATTGCTCATGAGTAATGGGCTAAGATTCCTCAGGAACGCTGCCAGAAGCTGGTGTCTGGCTATGCATCACTTTTGGAGCACAGCAAAAGAGTGATCTAGTAAGTATTAAAGATGTTTGCCATGAAGGGGTTGGATAATTTTGAGACTGTAGAAGTCATTATAATTTCATTTTCTGTTGAATTTGGGGAAACTATTTGAAACATTCGCTTCAATTGCTTTTGTTTGATTTGTTCATTGGAAAAAACTAAAAGTCTGTAAATTTTGACAAGAAACCTTATTTGCAATGGGGGTTGAATATCTTTGCTTGTAACTGTAGCTGCAATAATGCCAGGTGTAACAGTATTAATGTCTGAGTGATGACTGCAATAACATTTTTACATGTCTCCTTCATGATAGCACTCTCACATCTGGATAGGGAATATATTAACTTGGGATGATTTTGTTTCTAGGGGGTTTTCCCCCTTTGAACACTGATGTTTATGTCTCACATGTTCCTCTTCTTTTATTTTAAATGTATTAGCAGTTTGAATATAGAGAACATTATTGGACGGTGGAATGGTAGTGCAGACGGTGGCATGGCCACCTGACAGCTCCAGGGTCCCTAGGTTACTAATTGTACAGAGTTTCACATTCTCCCTATGTTTGTATAGGCTTTCTTCAACTTTTCCTTCCGAAAGTATTCCAGTAGGTATATACACAGTATGAATGAATGGAAAGTATCACTTTATTTATTTGGCAACATCAAATGTTAGATGATTAACATCACTTACAGTGATACTACTGCTCGTTCATTTAATTCTACAGGGTGTCCCAAACGTCTCCATACATAGGGGACTATGTATGCCAGCACCACATTGGCTGTGCCTTAATCAGTGGATGTTCGTGGATGTCCACTTCTCGGTCGGTCCACACTTCCAGTCTTTTTGAATTTGTTAATAAGTGGCAACAGTGTTGTGTGTGATGTGCTTGCCAAGTTTCCTGTTAAACTGCATCGCAACCTTGTGACAGCTTCTCGATCCAGCCAAATATGTATATATACATAAAATAAACTAAGTATGAAAAATTTAGCTACAAACTGTTAATTTCCCCTATGAATGGAGACTTCTGGGACACCCTGTAGAAATGTTGTATAGGATTGTGGCATACTGTATATACATTTATGAATATAAAGTAAAGCTTAAAGTATAGTATAGAGTATAAAGCTTTATACCTGTGACTGTTATTATAATAGCACCTTTTATCACCCTACAGAATCACACTTTTCCATCAGAATTGGGATAACCATGCTAGATGACTAAATATGATGTGTAGCAGCGGTTAAAAATGTTTTTCCAACAGGAAGAGACCGCACCTGTCTGCAAAATCATAGAGGTTCCTATCCAGACAGGACTAAATTATCAAACTACTGCAGAGTTGCTCAAAAAACAGTAGGTAATTTGGTTTGTAATTTTCTCAGCAGAAAATGGATAGAAACAAAATCACAGAGTAGCATCTGCAAATGATGGAATTACCCAGGATCCCCAAGTACATTTAATCCTGTCCAAATAGAGCTATTTTCACACATTTCCCATAAGAAATAGAGATACTATACTTTCCTATTATAGATGCTCAGTGATAAAAAAAAAAAGAGCAACATAGCTCTTTGAAGCGATTAGATTCATATATATACTATATTCTGTATCCCATTATATGCCACACTTTTTGTCCAGAGACTGTGGAAGCATTTTCTGTACTTTTATTTTCCATGAAAAACAATGCTGTGGACATGTGACATCTGCATCACTGAAATGACCCTGTCCAGTCTCTATCATGAGGCATTATGAAGGGGAAAAAAACAAGAATCACTATTCATAGATTTGTGACATGCAGCTACCAAACGCATTGTTGATTCCTAGTCACCATGTACAGAATACCAGCACAAAAAGCTCATGCATGCCACCAACGTCTCGAGGCTAATGATTGACTCTTACACAGCTGTTCCTGCTTTGTACAAGAAGGACAGAAGGGGCAAGGGACAACAAGTACATTTCAGTCCTTGATGGCCTAGTTTGGGGCTTTTCTTTTTCTAATTCATTCCATCATGCAGCTTATACTGCCTTGCCATTTTTTGTAGTTTGTGAGGCTCTAAAGGCTCCTCCTGATGGACTAACCCAAACCCATATCCCCAGCTTTACAAGCAGCTATAAAAGGTGATTTAACAGGAATAATCAATGTGTCACTCAGAAGGCAGCTGCCTCGCCTGGGGCAGGGCGACCGGATGAAGACTGCAGGTGAAAAGTAGGATATAATGACATTTTCTACAGGCCCAATCCTTCAACCCACAGCTTCCAAAAACCTAACCTCCAGTCTCAATGCCACCCCCCTGTAACCAACCCATCCTAACTCAATTTCACAGCCTACTGCTGCCCAATGATGCCTCATCACACACCAGAGGCAGAGTACATAAACCAACATTTCATATTCATGCTCTGTATCAACAAGGTGAACAATTTGTTAGCTGGATGAAAAATATACACTGTTGCTCTTACTCACAGGTACCCTGAGGGTATGCCAGTAATTAGATGGGGTCATAGTATTTTTGTGATTTAAAAAAAAAAAAAGTTCAAAAGGTTAAAAAATAAAGATAACTTTTCACAGCCTTCTTTGCTCATATTTACCAAGGGTGCCAATATTAGTGCAGGGAACTGTATGTCCTTGTCTTGTGTCCTTGTATTACTTTGCAGTGTGCTCTAGCGATCAGTTTTTGTTCCAAGGAGCTAGGCCTATCCTGAGCCGAGATATTGAGGTTTCCGTAAACAGCTGTATAACCAAAATGTGCTGTGTGCCATGACACAAAGTTGGCCATTGTAGATAAGTTAAGTATAATTTGTAAAAAATAAAATAAAATAAATAAATAATACATAAATAAATAACGTGGTTTTTCAATGCCAATACATAGATGTAATCACTCAAGAAAAATAAAAGAAAATAGAGAAATTTAAGACAGTCAAGTTACCAACTTTGTTGGACCACTTCAGATGGAACGACCCAAAAGTTAGATTACACATGAAAACATGACATTACTTAATTTCATCAGGTAAAAACATTTACTTGAGTACATTTAAAAGTCGCAACTTTTTAAACTTTCACTTCAGTACATTTTTGGCCAAATAGTTTAACTTTTAATTAATAAGATTTTCACTTAAGTATAATTTGTCAGTACTTCACGCAACATTAATTAACAGATCAGTCAACTGACAGATCCACAGATCACAACGGTTATGGGTTCATAATATTATATGCCATATAGACTGTGATGTTATGCCATAAAGTGGGTTGCAGCTTAACACAGGAAATGAATATTTTGAGTTTTCTACTGGGTCAAATGTCACAGCGCCTCATGTCAAAGTGTAATCTATGAATCCATTCTGTTCCTTCATGCATTTAAATGTGGAGCTGGTCTCTGGGCTGACCTTCATTTAAACCAATGGTTAAGGCTGAACCTTATAACCCCCATCCCAAAAGGTAATGCCCATGCGCATAAGGAAATGAAAGTGAAAAATCCATCATCTCTTTCTCACACACACACACACACACACACACACACACACACACACACACACACACACACACACCGGTTAGTCATCACCCCGGCGACGCCCCATATCTCACATTTCCGAGGCGTATAATAAGCAACGTGTGATGAGCTACTGCCTGCTATAGAAAGCTAATCCATGCAAAAAAATAAATTTAGGTGGGTAATTGAACTCAAGCAGAAGAATTACAAGAGGAAAAGCAGTCAGGCACCTCCTATGTGAAGCTTCTAACCTTGATGTAATAATGAGCCCTGCTTCTCCTAACATCCTGCTTCCTGGAGCACTCTAATATTCATGGAGTCAGGGAGCAAGCCTCCCCACAGGCATTTATGTTGCCTCATCAGAAGGAGAGCAGAGGTTGGATTGGAAATGCGACTCAGTTAAATATATACCACTGTGTAGCTGCAAATGAGCTGTGTAGTGCTGCTATTTGAAACAAAATCTGAAAGGCTGCCAGTTGCCCCATATGGGAAACTGCAAAGGGGTTATCGTAGGCCAATGTCTGTTTATTATGCAGTCTCATTTTATTATATTTTTGTTACGTTACATTGTTGTTAGTGTGATATATCTATAGACCTTACTGTGACTCCACATGGTATCATGGCAGTCACTTATTTGTTGGCCTTACTAGGACGACATTACTGAGTTGTGCCATGTACTTCCTCCTACATGTTGCTGTTTAACTATGTGGATGGGATTACAGCCCTCATATAAGAGCTCTGACAGAGAACTAAGTTATTCTGGACTGCTCCAGCGTATGATACAATGAATGGAGAACAAGCGGGGATTCTGATGGAGCACAGACAGATGAGGGACTGGTGTGGGACTCTACAGACCACTGGGAACACAGATCAGACAACACAGACCAGTAAACACACACATACACACTCAAATCCACAGCTGGCTATGGGAGATCCAGAACAGACTGTGCTCACTGCACCTGACTGATAAACTTACACAAACAGACCCAGTGTCTATTGGGAGAGGGGTCATTCGTTCCCAGTGGCCATGCAGCAGAGATGTGGGCCAACAGAGAAGCCTTCTCCTTTATGGGCCTGTCGCCATGCCCCTGCCAAGCTGTCTCTCCTGCTCAGATACCCAGACAAAACAAGAGGAGGAAGCATCAAAAGGCAATGACATGCATTCTGGCACGAGTTCCACAAGGAAATGTCAGCACGGGCTTCAGGCCTCCAGGTGCTTTCAGCACAGAAGGCTGCTGGTTAACCCTGACAACAGACCAGTGCCCGTAAGCATGTACTTGCCCGCCTAAGGATTTCACAGCCTGGGTAGTATTTTGAATGAGACTACAAGGTCAGAGGCTCAAACACTGAAAATGTCAGTGGAGCACCTGAAGGAAGGTGAGTTTGCACTCTGACCCTCACACAACCAGGAAACTGAGGTTTACTCATGTAATGCCAGTGTCTAAGAAAGTAGTACAATCATCTCATTTATCTGCAGGGTCACATAAGATCCAGGTCCTCTCCCGGGAACAACGGGGGAGGCAGGAACACATTCTGGATGGGATGCCAGCCAATTGCAGGGCATTTTGCACACACATTTAGAGTAATTTAGAGTAGACAATTCAGCTACACGCATGTCTTTGGGAGGGAGGAGGAAACTGGAGAGCCTGGACACAGGAAGAACATGTCGGAAAGCATGCCAGTAGATGATAGTACAGCATTCCCAGTAGTCACACTTTTCTTCAGTAGTCACAGCATTTTCTTGGTCCATCAAATGTTTAAGGACACCTTGCCATTTTGTGAAATGTAATGTTTCACTTTCAATCATTTTTTTTACAACCTAAAGCTGTGCAAGAGAGAATAAAAAAGAAGTACTGTCTGTAATAATATGGCTTGTCTAGTCACCCCATCTTGACCCAATTAAGTTGCTCTGGAAGGAGTTCCATCAAAAGGTTTGAAAATGTTGTCTAACCAGCTCCATGAACTTCCAGAAAGATCCACAATCTGCATGGAATAGCATCTGTGAGGAAAGGTAGGAAAAACTGACTGGAGTGGTGTGGCAATTATAGCTGCAAGTGCAAACTGTGACAAATAAATAAGTTAATTGTGTGTGTGTGTGTGTGTGTGTGTGTGTGTGTGTGTGTGTGTGTGTGTGTGTTATTACTTCCTAATGATAATTCTGGGTAATCATTACTATATTAAGTTACCCAAAACATTCAGTACAAAGCAAATGCTTCTACAAAGTTATGTAACTTTGGCTAAAAGCTAAATGGAAAGAAAATCCATATATATATATATATATATATATATATATATATATATATATATATATATATATATATATATGTGTGTGTGTGTGTGTGTGTGTGTGTGTGTGTGTGTGTGTGTGTATTCTTTCCATTTAGCTTTTAGCCAAAGTGACTACTAAATGAGGCAGGATACACCCTGGACTATACCCAGCATTCCCACCCGCAACAATCTTTTCACCTTACATGACTCAATGTATGTCACTAGCAGGTGTTCTTATCCGGAGTTACTGCTTGTTGCCATGGTTTCTCTAGTAACCACTGACTAGTGAAATAAAGAGGCACAAATGCAAATCTAGATAAAGAATGTATCCAAAAAACAAAAAAAACAATTAACATTGTCATAGGAAACTGCTTGTGTATAAATTGTACTTGTAATTGGGTACATACAGTAGAAACACTTCAAGCCCTTAGCTGCATGGCATCACTGGACAATGAAAATGAATAACTTGTTCATGTCTGACAACCTTCCAATCTCTAGTAAAGAAATTTACCCACTGAGTTACACTACACTGTAACCACTGTATTGAAACTGTAAACAAGACTGATGTAAAATAGAGTGGTTCAATTATGACAAATGCCAGCATATTAGCGAGTGCTGCATGAATAGACAGTGAAAGTTCTGCTGATGAAGCTGAAAGTTTAAAAGGATCTGTAAGTGTTTTGTATTTTGGCCCGTTTTAGTTTGTGCAATTTAGGATTAGTACTTGTCATACTGTACTAGATGATCCAAATAAAATCCGTACAATTTAATCCAGATTAAAGAAAATGACTACGTTCTGCCTACAACATCAGGCTCATGCAGAAAATGGGAGTTCATAAACAGAAACTAACCTTGGTATAATAGTGCTATGTTATCCCTATTGAAAACCCTTTTTAAGAATGAAAGAATAGGAGTTGGAAGAAATAGGAGTCACTCATACCTGGGTAAAAACAGAATATTGAAAGAGACGTTCTTCCTGAACGTTCTTCCTGAAATTCAACAAGCTGCTCATGTTGACATTGCCACTAGTGTATTTGTAGCTGTCTTATGAGTTTCGTGTCATACAATGACCATATTGATGGTTTTTAAATGAGCATCATAGCAGTGGTTACACTCTGATTTTAATTTTTAAAAATATCTAATACTTCCAGTACTTTGTCATTGCCTGTTTTTGATCACGATGGCACTAAATCGGTTACTGATGAGCATGTCACAGTATGCTTTCAACTCATGAACAAAATTTTTTACAATACGCAATTTTTGTCTGCAACCGCAAATGGGGCTGAAAATCATATGGTGTAAAGCTGACTTTAGAGAGAACTGTGGGTAAAACATGCCCACTGCTGCACCGAATAACTGCCAAACCTTTGAGCCAGATTCAATTGGCCGACTAAATGTCAGTGGGCCGTTCTCTGATAAAATTATCAATCAGAGTTGAGAAAAGTATCAATCTGAGACTTACTGACTGTCTTTCTGAATTAGCCATAGTAAAAGGAGCTGCACTCTTTTTATCCTGTCTTAAGCTGAAACTGTTCATTAATTTACAGAGGGTGAAGCTCTCATTACCATGCTAAGCTAAGGCTCATCGGGACTGAAGGGAATACTGAAGGACCATCCAGAAGGATTAAGAATCTCGTGGCTGACATGGGCTTTCAGAAAAGAGCTGATCCTGCAAAAGGCTAAAGATTGGGCTGGGAGATAGCAAAGCAGTTTTATTTGCAGGGTTTATCCTAATGGGTTTGTTGCCCTTCAGATTGATTTACATACTCTATTCCAGTACAGGCAACTACTAACAAAAAAAAGCTTGCATGTGTCTTTGACCGAATCTGACATGCCTGGGTTTTTGCTGCTTGATATGCATGACCCTGAAAGGGAAACGTCTATGATTTCTTAAAGAGAAGAAATTGAATTAGGACTTTCTTCCAACCAACAAGTGTGAAATTGAGTAGATGTGCAGCCTGAGGTTAAGTTTAGGATTAACACACTCAAAAAGTGTCTGTGTCATATATGGTACCGTCCACCTGCTGAATTTTAAAAAGAGGATCCGCAAGAAGGTGATAAGGATCAGCTGGCACTCTCTGAGAGAAAAATGAGTGTGTGTGTGTGTGTGTGTGTGTGTGTGTGTGTGTGTGTGTGTGTGTGTGTGTGTGTGTGTGTGTGTGTGTTTGCATCCTATCACAGTCAGTGAATTTTTGTTCTGTATATGCAGCAAATAAAAAAAAGAAATCCACAGAATGATCTATAAATATTGTTACTATAAAGTATCATTTCAAATGTTACAGTTCAACAAATAAATGACCAGACATTTGCTTTTAGACAATTCATGAATAAAAACTCAAGTTTCTATTTCCTGACACAAATAGAAACCAAATTCAGCAGAACTGTCTACAATGAGACCACTGGAGCAGCAAGTAAAAAGAATTTACAGCAAACTCTTTTCTAAATCTTTTACAAAAGTTGTGTGTAAATGTTTTCAAAGGCCAAACCAAACCAAATACTTTGTCTGTAATGATGATTTACTTCATAATCATGTGCATATTTTGATGAATGCAAATCACCTATGCATTAACAAGCAATTTCACTGTATAGATGTGTCCATTAAAATGCACGAGAAAGAGAGCGTGACCCTGCAGTACACAGGTACATTTATTGATGCCCATAAAACTCCAAAAAAAAAAAAGGTAACGCTCACAGAGAACTGAAAACAATGAAATGTCTATTAAATGGCCATAGTGTGCTAAATCTTCTAGTAATGCAGCTCAGCCAACTCTTCCTTCTTTCACTTGGATAGGTTGTCCTAATTGTCTTAATTTCTGGTTTTCATCTGGATTTCTGTTGTTCAAGTGATTAATATGAAACAACATATTTTCATCACAAAATTCTCATTACGGCTATGCTTGCAATTAAAATAAATAGAAAATTTAAACTTGATAAACCTAAACCATATATAACTTTGCAGTAACTCACACCAGTTATATGATTTGAAGCCTGAGGAGGAAAACTGAGGTTCACATTATAAGTCTCCTTATATGTAAATCTCACAGAAATGCTATTTGAATGATTTACACATACACTACATGGCATAGGTTTGTGGACACCTGACCATCACACTCATATGTGTTCTTTCCATAAACTGTCGCCAAAGTTGGAAGCACACAATTGTATAGGATGCCTTTGTATGCTGTAGCATTACAATTTCCTATCACTGAAACTAAAGGGGGGCGCACAGTGGCTTCGTGGTTAGCACGTTCGCCTCACACCTCCAGGGTTGGGGGTTTGATTCCTGTCGCGGCCCTGTGTGTGCAGAGTTTGCATATTCTCCCTGTGCTGCAAGGGTTTTCTCAGGATACTCTGGTTTCCTCCCCCAGTCCAACGACAGTCCAACGACATGGCATGTCCAAAGTGTCCGTAGTGTTTAAATGAGCGAAAGTGTATGTGGTTGTGCCCTGCGATGGATTGGAACCCAATTCCAGGGTGTACCCCGCCTTGTGTCCGATGCTCCCTGGGATAGGCTCTAGGTATAGAAAATGGATGGATGTATGAAACTAAAGGGCCAAACCTGTTCCAGCATGACAATACCGCTGCACACAAAGCAAGGTCTGTGAAGACATGTTGTGCCAAGAACTAAAGTGTCCTTACTTCAACCCCAATGAACACTTGGGATGAATTGGAAGATCGACAGTGCCCAAAGGCCTTCTTGCCCAATATCAGTGCCTGACCTCACTGGAATGAGCACAAATCCCCACAGCCACACTCCAATATCTGAGGGACAGCCTTCCCTGAAGAATGGAGGTTAATTTAACAGCAGGGGGACTACACCTGGAAAGGGATTTTCAACAAGCACATACGTTTGTGATGGTCAGGTGTCAATAAATTCTTGGCCATATAGTGTACATTTGTCACATCCAGTTTGATAAATGAGACCCATTGTTGGCTAGTTGGTGCATCATGGGACCAGAATCTTACACTGGGCTTCATAGAGGAGCTAACAACTCCAACACACTCGAAATCTACTCAAAAACTTCTCTACCCTCCATGCCTGATCCCTTTGAATTGGGATAATTTTAGCAAGCATGGAAACAACTCTCCTAGGAAGCAGTCCTCTGTTACACTCTGTTTAAATAGCCCTGATACCCGTACTCTGATATGTTCCCTCCTGAGTAGCTGGATGGATCTCAAGTGGCCTGTCTCTATCCTCAATCCAAGCACTTGCTCTTGATCACATAGAAAAGTGCCACTCACAGATCCCATACTGCTCTGAGACAAGGTTTATAAGTCCACTAAAGGGACACTCAACCCTGAGGCACAGAGAGAAAGAGCCTTGCCCAAAGTCTACCGTAAGCTGCTGTCTCTCTTTCATTCAGCCTGAACTTAGTGACCTTTGGCAATAATAACTTTACGGCTATCAGTTTTAGACATGTGCTAAAACTACAAAGTCCACTACATCCTAACTAGCTAGCTATCAAGCCCTCTACATTTTAATAAAGCCAAATATTATCACTTATTATATTATATGATAATAATACATTTGTAAATCACATGTAAGAGAGTGAAACTTTTATACAATTTACCTGTACCATAGTATTGCAAGCCAGACAGTCCACTTTCACTAAAGTCTGGTATTTTTCATCACTAGCCAAGAATGCTTACTTTCACAGAACTTTCAACTGACATGTCAAACAACCACCCACAATTTCCTACAGCCTCTCAGACATCATGTAATATTACCTCATTTAATTTAAAAAAACTTTTGAATAACTTTTAAAGAACTTTTAAAAGGCCAATTTATATACTATAAAAGGAATTAATTATATGAATTAATAATCATCAATGTTATTGATGTACTGTTCTTTGCCTGCTAGTACTATAGATAGTACATTGGACAGTTTTATTATAATAACCTGAGGAATATCGACCCGTCCATCCATTTTCTGTACCGTTTACCCCACACAGGGTCGCAGGGGAGCCTGGAGCCTATCCCAGGGGACTCAGGGCACAAGGTGGGGGATACCCTAGAGGAGGTGCCAACCGATGTCAGGGCACAATCGCATACACTCTCACACACTAAGGACAATTTGGAAATGACAATCAACTTAAGACACATGCCTTTGGACTCCGGAGTACCAGGGGGAAACCCCTGAAACACAGGGAGACTTCACGCAGACTTCAAGCAGAGGTGGGAATTGAATCCGCAACCCTGGAGGTGTGAGGCAAACCTGCTAACCACTAACTCAGCATACCCCATGTAAATGGTAAATGGTCTGCACTTTCACTAAGAATCACTAAGATAGGCTGTCTCAATAGTAATAGATATAGAAATCACGTTTTTTTTCTAAACTAAATACCAGTCTCAACTTGTACTTGACCATAACAATCTTGACCCTCAAAAACAAACAGAAGTGGGCAGTTTCACTTCGACACAGAGAAGCAAAACCTTGAAAAGAGTAACCTTTCAATTGCACTATCTGACAATATCCATGACTGTCTATAAATTAAATTAAATGTTCATTTCACGCACTGTAATACAATCATATTGATGTAGTTTAACTCTATTTTAATGGCAGAAGTGTTTCCTGCATTTGATAGAAAAAGTAATTTCGTATGAAGTCAAAAATGACAGGTTATATTTCATGTGCAGAAGATGCACTAGTGTTGATCGTTGGTCATCATCTCAGTATGTCACTTGGTTTATGTTCATGGTATGGAGATGAGCACAGGTAATCAGTGAAAAGACCATGTGATAATTTCACAGAGTGATCAGTACTGCTGAAATGGTCTTGTTCTGGATGCTTTCCCAGAAACACCTGTTAAGGGATCATACTGTCCTACAGCTGCAGTATGTAATACGTGGAAATGATCCAATCTCTATGCCAGCTAACAGCGCTTGATGAAGTCGATAGCAATGTAAATTACTTTTGGAATGGAGACATAAATTGAAGCAGGATGGTGTGAATAAGCACAAGTTGTTGTTTTTTTCATGTTTTCTGCTTTATCGATCAATCTATCCATTTAAATACTGTATGATAGCAAGAATGGTGTATAAGCAGAACATTTCAAAATCTCCAAACAGTGATGTTTGCAAATTTCCAGAATGAATTCAGTTTGAGAGTTGCTCAGTGATGATATAATTAAATGCTGACGCATATAACTCACCTTCAACTATGGTTTATAAATGACCTGATTATGATTCTCAAAGGGTGATGGTGATTACGAAGGGTCACTCCCTCCAGCACTCATTTTCTCAAACACATTAAAAAATAAAAAATAAATCCATCCCAATATAGCATGTATCTATTGGTTATAGGATAGTGCATCCAGTGCTGGAAACCAGAGACATAAAGGATTAACCTGAGGCTGAGAGATGTGGCTGTCACTGCCCATTCCAGCACTACAACTCAGCCTCCTCTGGTTCACCAGTCCTGCTATCACCTCCAGGCATGAACAGCAAAGAACACTTCTTCTCACTCAGTCTCTTTGCTATTTTCTCTTTTGCCATTCCATATCCATTTCTCGAACAAAGCCTATATCTACAGCCAGTACAAAGGACAAAGGACAAAAGTTTTTTGCCTTTAAGGCATTTGTGGAACATAAAGGCAAAACAGAGAGAGAGCGAGAGAGAGAGAGAGAAGAAAGAGGGAAGAGTGAAAAGAATGATTATAGCCATAAGGGTCTTCGAGTTTCATAGAGGTGATGGTAAAGGGCGAAGGTCTGAATGCTTGAGAAAAGCAGTGACATGCAACTAGGCAAGAAATCAAACACTGCTGTTTAGGAAGACATAAGCAGACAAGCCCTCACCTTATAATACACATGGCTAGCTAAAGATGAGATTAAGAAGGGAAAGTAGATTTCTTCATTCTGTCTACAGCATGACCAGAAAGTTCAGCCTCTCAAATACAGTCCTTTAAAATAACTGAATCCGGATTATGAGGAAAACATCTCCCTCAGAACACAATAAAGTTGTTTCTGCCACGTGACAACCACAAACTATTTTCATACTGTTTATAATGTGAATATTTACTTGGTTTGCAATGGATTGCCACTTTCTTACCTGGTCAAAATGATCCAGGATAAAATGATACAAACTGCATTTGCTGACATCTAAAAATTCTTAAAATGACAGTGTCAAGGGCAATCATTGCAGCTTTTAAGCTGAGCTGGCTACCTTACTAAGTGCATTAGGATATTCTCAGGCACATATAACAACACTGAGCAGTCTCAGGCAGAATATATTTGGAGTCTTTTCTTTTACTTCGAAAGCAAAAAAGACTAATGAATGGCGGCAGACCTGCTTTCAATCAATACATTATGGAATGAACCTTTCAGTGGTTCAGTGCTTCATGGAATAATCAATTTATCAGATATGACAGGAATCCATAAACTATCAATGTAAAGGAAAAAGTGTATGGATGAATAACTGAATAATGATATTGCTTATGAACACAGTGACTTGCAAATTTCAAAACAGGCAAAATAATTCCCAAGATGAAGGATTACTAAATAATAAATAAAATTAAATAAATAAGTAAAAATATTAATAATAAAAAAAAATAGCAGTAATTTATTTAAGTAATTAAATAAATAAGAAATACTGTGACACTCTTAGAGATTTTTAAAATATACTTGAAATAACTGTTCTCAAAAGAAACACTACACAGATAAAGATGCAGGAGGTGAGAAGAATCTTCTGTATGAGCAATGTAATGTGTGAATATTTTAAAATGACATAATGACCATTCTTTAAATAACAGAGGCTAACAGCTGAGGCTTTTTCTATAGCCAGTTCTTAGCAACATGGATACAAGTGTTCATTTAATGCCATGCCTATCACTGGGCAGTCTCATCTATTTGAGATGCACTGAAAGGGCGTCTCAAATAGATGAGCCACACTAAAGCTCATTCATCTGTCACAATGCCCATTAGGATGAGAAATGCCATACATATCTACCACCTCACTGTAAAATATTCACAATTAAACTTCAGTTTGTCTTTTTCTCTGATACTTGAAGCGAAAGACATTTACATAAAAACAGCTGCAGGTACAGTCCCCATGGAGAACATTGAGGTTAAGTGCCTTACTGCAGCGGCTATCTGCTGGAATCAAACTTGACATCTTGAATCTCAGCCAGATTCTCCTGGTGCTTGTCTAGCACAACCCTGAAAATACAAATTGACTTTAAAGAATAAAAACAGACATTATAAAACTAGGCCAAACATTTCAGGGCCCCCATGACCTTGTTAGAAACACCAACAATTCTACAACCTTTTACCACGGTGCTTTTGAGTGCTCGATTCTGATTGGTCAGAAGGTGTTGATTAATTTTGTATGACAGCACATCTGATTTTATAATCAGGTGTTCGTCTAATACATTATCATTTCTATAATAACAGCTATTTCACAGGGACTGTAATGGCAACATAAACAAATTAACATGTTTCTAATCTGTTTATTATTAGCCTTATATCATGCATGTTTGTTTGTTTTACTTCATGTAAGAGAAAATGAGAAGCTGATGAGGGCATGACTGTTTATAGCCATTATAGCATATGTGATAAATGGTAAATGGGGCACTAATATAGCACTTTTATCCAAAGTGCTTTACACTGTCTCATTCACCCATTCACACACACACTCACACACCAATGGTAGCAGAGCTGCCATGCAAGGCACTAACTTGCCATCGGGAACAACTTGGGGTTCAGTGTCTTGCCCAAGGACACTTCAGCATATGGAGTCATGCGGGCTGGGAATCGAACCCCCAACCCTACAAATAGTGGACTACCACCTGAGCCACAGGCACCCCAAGGATAACAGGAACTTGTCTCATATCTGTTCCATATAGGTATGTGTCTCATATAAGTTCCTTCAGGTTTTTGCGATCATAGAAATGAACACAAAAGTAAGCAAACTTTGCAATATTGGAAGGAGCTTGCCATTTTTCTAAATTATTGCAGATTTTCTGCAGATTTGGGCCAAGAAGCATCATGCGAGGTTATCACAACACGCATTCAGCCACAGCCCTCTTCGATTCATGCCTCAAACATGAGTACAGCTAAAAGGTTTCATTTACCAGTAAACATCACTGTGAAAGACAATTTTTGTGCAATATCACTTTTGCCAATTCAAGCACAAAAAACGACTGGGTTACGCATGTAACCCTGTTCTCTGAGAAGGGAACAAGATGTTGCATGAGCTTCATACTGTGGGAAGCGCCCTCGTGTGTGACTGGTATCTGAAGTCTGTGTGAAATCACGCCTATATATAGGCCTGCCCTGGTCAGGTGACATGGCATTTCACGTGTCACGTGATTACAAAACAGCGCCTGTAAACCACATCATCAGCCTCTATTATTTGAAGGGAAGACGTGATTCACAGGCATGCCCCAGTATGACAAAGCTATGCAACATCTCGTTCCCTTCTCAGGGAACAGGGTTACATGTGTAACCCAGACATTCCAACGAATATACCCACTCCATCATACTGAGGTTATGGCCTGTTCAAAAGGTCCAAGGCTGAAGACACTTTAAACCTGGGGTGGAATCCATGTCCAAACCACCCCAGTGGAATGAGCCCTTATGCCCAGAGGCATATCGAGACCACACGCCTCATAAGCGATAGAGATTGTTTCCACTATCCAAGTAGAGATGCGCTGCTTTGACACAGCATCACCTCTACTGTCGCCACCAAAGCAGACCAGCAACTGCTCCAACTTACTCCACTGGCCAGAGTGGTGGATGTAAGTACAGAGAGCCATTACTGGACACAGTAGGTGCAATTTCTCTTGTTCTGGTGTGAGGAACGGGGAAGGTCAGAAAGCCTGCAACACTACCAGCTCGGCAGCCGACGTAGGCACTTTAGGAATATAATCTGGCGTAAGATATAGGAAGGCTTTGGCTAATCCAGGGGCAAAGTCAAGGCAGGAAGGGGCAACAGAGAGAGCTTGGGTGGACTGACTCTCCATACCAGAAGAAGTCAGCTCCAAAACCCAAAAGCGGAGAGCTAGATCTGGAGGACAGAGCAAGAAATAGATATACAGTATCTCACAAAAGTGAGTACAGCGTCATATCCAGAGGTTGTCTTTCGGAAATAGACATATGAGTGCTGCCAGCATTGCTGCAGAGGTTGAAGGGGTGGGGGTCAGCCTGTCAGTGCTCAGACCATACGCTGCACACTGCATCAAATTGGTCTGCATGGCTGTCGTCCCAGAAGGAAGCCTCTTCTAAAGATGATGCACAAGAAAGCCCACAAACAGTTTGCTGCAGACAAGCAGACTAAGGACATGGATTACTCGAACCATGTCCTGTGGTCTGATGAGACCAAGATTATTTGGTTCCGATGGTGTCAAGCATGTGTGGCGGCAACCAGGTCAGGCGTACAAAGACAAGTGTGTCTTGCCTACAGTTAAGCATGGCGGTGGGAGTGTCATGGTCTGGGGCTGCATGAATGCTGCCGGCACTGGGGAGCTACAGTTCATTGAGTGATCCATGAATGCCAACATGTACTGTGACATACTGAAGCAGAGCATGATCCCCTCCCTTCGGAGACTGGGCCGCAGGGCAGTATTCCAGCCTGATAACGACCCCAAACACACCTTCAAGACTAAAGAAGCTGAGGGTGAAGGTGTACTAAACCCTATTGAGCATCTGTGGGGCATCCTCAAACGGAAGGTGGAGGAGCACAAGGTCTCTAACATCCACCAGCTCTGTGATGTCATCATGGAGGAGTAGAAGAGGACTCCAGTGGCAACCTGTGAAGCTCTGGTGAACTCCATGCCCAAGAGGGTTAAGGCAGTGCTGGAAAATAATGGTGGCCACACAAAATATTGACACTTTGGGCAAAATTTGGACTCACTTTTGTCGCCAGTGGTTTAGACATTAATGGCTGTGTGTTGAGTGATTTTGAGGGGACAGCAAATTTACACTGTTACACAAGCTGTACACTTACTACTTTACATTGTAGCAAAGTGTCATTTCTTCAGTGTTGTCACATGAAAAGATATAATCAAATATTTACAAAAATGTGAGGGGTGTACTCACTTTTGTGAGATACTGTATGTATATATTAGTTATATATTTTGAAAATGTGAAAGTGAAGAGTTTTAGAAGTGTTCACACAAACAACCGACATGCGGTCTTTGTGAAGATAATAAGGCTGATGACATTTTATAATCATGCAACACGTGAAATGCCACGTCACCTGACCACGGCAGGCCTATAAATATGCGGAACTTCACAGACCTCAGATACCGATCAGCACACTTCCGGTTGGAGCTTCCAGCTTTCCAGCATTTTGTTCGCAACCATCACAAAAAATCCTGTATTAACTGATTAAATGTAACTATAAAATAATAAAACAAAATACCACTTTAGAAATAATAAAACATAATCATAATGAATAAATCAAAAGAAAATTGCTGTGGTAATTAGAGGAATAAAAAAGTGCAGGACATGCAGTAACAAAATAGTTCACTTTGGGGTGGTAACAGTAGCTCCATTTCAGCTGGCCACATCAAACCACTTTGATGGTGATTAATTTCCTATAACGGCATGCCGTGTCATTTTTTATTCCATATATAACATGGAGGTTTTATACTTGTCCACAGTCCATATAAATAAATCACATAGCAAAGTCACATAAGAGCTTCACAAATAAATTTGCAAATAATATTCTAACACAGTGATAAAAAGTTATATAAAGTTATTAACCCATAATCCAAAATTTAAACATATAACAGGTTAAAAAATACAAAAAAAAAACAAGCAGGCTTTAGTTCATTTTTTCATTTGCTTGGACAATCCATATAGTAAATCCATTTGCCTCACACTACATAATAGCAGAATGTGCTATGTGGGTGTATTTCTTTGTATTTCAACTAAAATGTAGACAGACTATGACTGGCCTTGACAAAGTGTCTGACTTATAGAGAGTGTGGGTGAGCACTTCTTGTGTTGAGTGTCTGTATTTATTAATGCAATTCGTTATTGCACTTGCCTGAATAATATATATGGGATGAAGAATGCGAGATCAAGTACTGTATATCACATAAGTCGAAGCACTGGTAATGATCTTAATTTTGCACTGCTTCAGTCGACATTCTGGCTTTTGTTGTGTTTAGGTGTGTTTACTAAGTTTAGGATTCATGACCAAACTCCTTTAAATTGAAACCTCTGATCTATGAAAATGCATTTTCCGATCTCATCCACTAAGATGATAATACAGTGGATACTGATCATGAGTTTAATAGTAAGTGTAAGGATCTTTAGGTTGTGCAGCAAACTTCTTGCTTGTGTTTTGTAACTTTATTGGTATCAGCAATTTACACATTTTTTTTTTTTTTTTTTTTAATATGTTTATACCTCTGAAACAGGAATTAATTTATTGATTTGTGATTAGACCAGACACAGCTCTCATGTGTCTCAGCCATCTCATCTGCTCACATGGGTTGTGCATAAAGTCCAAAATTCACACAAATTCCCATAAACTGACCTTCGTTAGTGAAAGAATATTGTTGGTGAATGAAAGGTCAAATTTATATCCGATAATTTAGCTAGAAATTCAGCTGATTTGCTTTTCAGTTTTTATTCCAATACTGTATGCATACTGCATGTCCAGCCCATCTGCATGTGTCAAGGACAGAGCAGAGGAATAAAGGTAAAATCAGCTTTTACGGGGGCAGGAAATTGTGTCCAGCAAAGCGTGTAGAGTCTGCAGAGGATGTGACAGGCCAGACATGAAATCCTAATGAAAATCATATCCAGCGGCATGCATATTTGACTGCATCCAGAGCACAAACAGATCCATCTTCAAATGTGGACCATACAATGCTTAAATAAGCATCAAACTGCAAAACCTGACAAATCCACAAGAGGTTATTTAACTGCAAAACTGACAACATAAGATTTCATTACAGGTGAGGTTCCTGAACCTCAGAGACTCTATTAATATCCTCTGCAGTACAGCTTCTTGGTCTTCCTATTAATGAAAAAACCTTTAATTAAAAAATGTCTCACCTCACAGGAATAAAAAAAGAGGAAGGACACAGGAACTAATCACTTCACTTCTAACCTGATATTGTCTAAAAATACCCTGAACTTGAAGCTCAGATCAGTATCTGGGCTTACCCCAGCTTTGAGCATTAATGTCATCCTCTGACTCCTCAGCACTGCTCCTAAATCCCCCAGCAGCAGAATGATGTACCACACCGCATGCCTTCATTGGCCACGGCCGCCTGCTGAGCACACAGCCAAACCTACTGAGAGCAAACACCAAGTCGCTTGACATCCAGCTGTACACAGGCACATTCCAAAAGCCTCCAGTACCATATCAGCTCAGTCACTCCAACCCATCCCTCCTCCACAACAATACCCCACCAAACTGTCCCCCAAAAATAGCCAGGCAAAGCTGCTTAATGACTAAGACACCCGCAGATTTTTAATACGCTAATCAAGCAAGCGTCACTGCCACATCAGCATCATGCCGGAGGCTTTTTGTAATCAAGCTAAAAGGTTGCTCCAGCTTTGAGGATTCGCCTTCTTTTCTTGGAAAAGTACATGTTGCTTCAAAGCATGTTAGATGTTTATACGAGGATAGGCTTAGTGCTCAGTAAAACATAAGACGCATCTTTTCAAAAGCTCCAAAATGAAGCATTTTACAAAACTCCTTTCTTTTATATAATAACACTGTATGAATGCCTCTGCTTAAACTTAATCTACACAGTGTGTGAGGAAAACATTTATTACACACACTTCAGCTAAAAACAGATCCTCTGATGGAATATAAAATAAGTGAAACTGAGCCATCAAATGCCATTTGACTACCCGCCGATAGAAAAGCCACTGGGATTTAACTCTTGCTTTATTTCTGCCTACACAGACAGATTCAGCAGAGCTTTAGTCCTTTAGTCTGTCCAGTTCTTTCGACTTATCATCTGTACACTGTATACATATCAGTTTCCAAAGACCAGACTTTCATGCAAATATGACTGTCAACAACATTGAGCTCATGAGCTCATAGATAGCTGACTAGCTGAGTCTCTGCTGTAACTCAGCACAACTGCATTGTAAAGCTGCATTACATTCTGGAACTTTTGCAGTCAGCAATACTTCTAGTTTGAAGGAAGCTCCTGCTCTTTTGTTTGTGTGTAAACAGTCAAACCTGGCCATTTTCACTTATACTTGAACATACCTTTGTAACATTCCACTAGCGATGTCGCCCTGTAACATTAGCGCAACAGGCAACTGCTAACTGCTCACAGGAATAAGAAAAATACAGAACATACAGACCAATCAGTCCCTCCAGGATTTTGTGATTCTGTGATCACAGAAATGAAAGCAAAATCAAGCAAACTCGACAACATTCGGTTACCTCATATTTGGGCCAAGACATGTCATGTAACGTCATCACAACGGACATTCAGCCAAAGCCCTCTTCGATTCAAGTGTGTCGAACATGAGTACAGCTAAAAGGTCTCATTTACCAACAAACATCACTGCGAAAGACTATGCAAAACAATTTCCACAGAAAAAGCACAAAAAACTTTGCAAAACACTGCAAAGTTTGAAAAAATCTGCAGCAAAATCAAACATTTTTGGCCGCAAAAATCATAAAAAAAAAACTCTGCAAATTCCTGTACACAATACTAACACATCCTAAATATTCATCCATTCATCCATTTTCTATACCGCTTATCCTACACAGGGTCGCAGGGAGCCTGGAGCCTATGGAATGGAACTTGAGGCAGGAGACACCTTGGATGTGGTTGCAACCCATCGCAGGGCAAAATCACACACACACTTACACACCCATTCACACATTATGGACAATTTAGAGATACCAATCAGATTACAAATAGTAAAAAAAATAAAAATTAAAAAATAAATAAAGGTGCAAATTTCCCAGCTTGTATGTGGAAGGTTGAACAAAATGTGTAATTTTATTTCTATGCAAAGCTCTGAACACTGAACAATATCTATATAAGGGTTCATACATCTGTCAAAAGTCTCAAAAAAAAGAAGACTGAAAGTAAATGCATTTTCTTTTGAAAAATAACAGGAATTATCTACAGCACTCACTGAATGTTTTGTATTATAATGCTGTACTATAAAGCCACTATATAGCCACTTCATATGCTGTACATTGTAAATTACAGAAAGCTAAGAGTTGGCAAGAAATGTGACAAGGTCATGATGATACATTTTCAAGGAATGCAAGAAATGCTTGCCAGATAAATAGCTGAGTATCTGAATTGAGTGAATTAAACTGTGCCAGTCATTGGGGTGTTGCCTACACTCCATTCAGCTGTATAAAGATCAAGAGTCGCAAACGCACAAATTCAGAATACTGGATTGTGTTTGCAGGAATGCCGCTGAAGCTCAAAGCAAGAGCCAAGCTTTGGCACTATTCTAGCTCTCCTTTTAAAACCCCAGGCCTTTCCTGTTAGTCGAGTGGGAGACACTCTCCAGGCAGCTAAGATATACTGAGCTCTGTTCACTTTCACAGAGAGCTCAAACGATGGTGTTGATCCTTTGAGAGCCAAAATTATTATATTCTGCTGTCTGTTTCCAAAAACAAATTGGAACACACAGTCACACATAGTGATTGTCGTTCAGCCTTGTCTTACACTTCTGCTCATCCCATAAGACACTATGTCGCCATCTAGATGGTGGGAGTGGATAGTGCGGAGACAGAGTGGATACTGTGACTGACTGATCCAACCAGGTTGGGACACTTGGCCTAGACAGAACCCTAGGGATCAGCAAGAATAAAAGACAGCAGAAGGAAGATAAAACACAGCGTGAAACACAAAACACAGCAATGAATGGTCGGCTACACATATCGCTGCCTGTTTCCCATCAAGTTACATACCCAGGCTAAGAGCAAACAAGACCTCTGCGCACAGTTTAGCCGATATGAGAGACAGGGAGAGCTGGACACCACTTAGACATGGATGATCGCTGAACCCAAGCATCAGTCCTGCAAGCAAGGCATCTAGGATTACAGTGAGGCTTTAGTTTCCACCCTGCAAATTGACTGTAAATTGATTTCCAGACTGTAAGTACGTTGATGCGCCAGAAAGGTGGTTGTGACACAGACACTCCAAGATTATGTGGATGGATTTCAAATGGACGTAATCTATCATCTGTTGAGTGTGAAGCTATGTTCGCAAGATGTGAAAGTGTATGTGTGTGTGTGTGTGTGTGTGTATGTCTGTCTGTCTGTCTGTCTGTCTGTCTGTCTCTCTCTCTCTCTCTCTCACACACACACACACATAGTATATAAATGGAGATGCTCTGCCTGCTATGCAAACTCCATCAGTCCTCCCATTAGTATTCTCTGCCCTGCTTTTAACACCTGAGGGAATGCGCAGCATGAGCATCTAGAGATAAACATGCACCCTGTTCGCCATGACATTTCTCCCCATTCACAGCCAAATCAGTCTCCAAAAGAGAGAGCCAAAGAAACAGCGTCGGTCTCTGATTGTCTCAGATAGCAATCCCAACACTGACTCTGGCCCCACAGGTGCTGGTTTACTCAATCACAAATGTACACACATACACAACGTGATGGAGAGCGAGCCACTCTCACTGCAAAACATGCAGAAACACCTCAGATACAGTGAGTGAAAAACTCCACTCCGCAACTCCACTGATCTCCCACTGACAGAGAAAGCGAGTGAGAGAACAACCTAAATCCAAAACTCATCAGGATGTGGTGAATAGAATCACAGTGCCAAACCTAGAGCTATCCATATTTACCAACTCCCCTGCAACAGTGTCTGAGGAAGACGAAGTGGTTTTTCACAGAGCGAGAGCCTATGAACAACTGAGAGTGAACTCAGGAAAAAATATGAGATGAATGGAAATAAAGACTGATGGGGAGACAAAAGATGAAGTGTCGATGTGGCTTTGCTCTCTGTGTGTGACACTGTGTGTTTGAGCAATGGATTAGACAAATCTGTTTCTTCAGATTTCCTGGCAATTATCCTCCTGACGTAAGGATGAGCTCTGCAAACAGAGATGGGAATGAGAAAGAGATGGAGTGACAGTAAAAGAGAATGGCACATCAAGACATTATGAGTATGAGGAAAATGGCAGTGCTATTTCATGCTCTGTATGAATCTATTTTTTTCCTAAACATTGGGTGAAAAGGAACAAATTTCAGACACACAACAATGCATGCACTCCTTAGATGTCACATGATGTTGGAGGACACTTTCAAAGACTCTTCTAATCTCTTGGAGCACAAGAGCTTTCATTCCTTTTTCCTCGTTTGCTCAATCATTCGTTCAGATAGTTATGCCTAATAAATTTAGACCGGACAACCTTCCAGGTAATTGATATCGATGAGATGAGCAAATGCAGCTCCAGAAATTAACATTCTTTCCTAATCTCCTGCTCACCTTTCCTCCTCACAGTTAACACAGAGTAAAAAAGGAGCATAAAACAGAGCAATTAATGTTTCCCCTTGTGGAACAACACCATGCGTAAGACGCATGACTGCAAGGGTATACCAGAAGGGCAAAACCTGGTGAAACCTGGTAAATTTAGTAAAAATGAAATTTGTTACTACCAACTACTGAGCCCTGTCAGTAAGAAAAGATAGGATAGAGAGCTGATGTCAGGATGAGTCAGTACTCCTTTATGCAGAAAAAAGGAAGATTGTGTAATTATTTACTATTATATGACTGAAATAGCATCGGAACCCAGATGACGCAAACCATTTCCATTCAATATCCAAAAAGCCGTATAAGGCTCTCTGCTTTAATATCACTCATTATTAGCCTTTATGGAAGTCTGAAAAAAAACAGCATCTCTGATATACAAGAATTTTTTTGTGGTTCGTTCCCACTACATCAAAGAGTGCTTAATGAAATACCTCTTCTCTAGGTCTGATCATGAGTGTGACCTGTGAGGTTTAGCACAAACACAACCCAATATTCAGTCATTATTTCTAGAGTTCATCTAAAATCAAGACATGCACCCGGACACAGACATACGCCAACACCAAAACAAGGAAGGAGTTCTCCAATTAGGACTGTGATCAAAAGGGTCCAGCGGTGACCTTGTCCGGAGGGGGGCGGAATAAAAGAGGATCTACGCAAAGGACGCTCTTTTCAGAGATTCAGCAGCACAAATGACTGAAAATTCTTATTATCCTCACAGGATATTGACTCGAAAATGGGGCAAATGGGGAACGATCTAGCGCTGAGCCTTCACTTTTAGTCTTTACATTGTCAGTAACATGAATCATAAATTACGTATAATGGAAAGCTGATTAGTAATGTATTTCACCTGTTGTGTTCATTCTTGAAAACAGTTGCAAATAGCCTGCTGTAATTTAGAAAATGAATGAGCTGTAAATTCAGAAACAGATTGTGACTCTGAAGCTTTTTTAAAAATGTGCTTTGGGGTAAAATAAAATATAATTGCACCGAATAAGCTTGATCTCCTTTCTGGATGCATAGTGCTGACTACAATATTGCACCACATGAGAGTAATGCAGATATTGAAGTCAGGTTAGAGAATTTCACTGAACTGAATCATGCCTTTCTTGTCTATGAGAGCACAAACCGTTTTGCCCTGCTGACACAGAGGGGTAACACACAAGCCGTCGAGTTCCGCCGTTGAATTCTCTATAGATAAAAATATTCCATTACCTTACCGCACTCCACCACCAACCATCACAGTAATTAAAACTTTTTTGCTCTCACTTAGAGGTTGGGAAGCAGCAAAAAAAAAGGGCAACTATTTGTCTAAACAATCAGAAAATTCTTCTGCTGTGACAGTATGAAAGGCTATATGTGCAAGAATGATGCCAATCATGCAAATGTTAACAACAAACATTGACATGTGTCACCATATTTTGTCATATATTCAAACACACTAAAACTCTCTAGGCTTAACAGGCTCTACACATTACTGCAGGTGGAGATAAATCTGGAGGTGCTATAGCACATATCAGTCATGTTACTGTTTATGATAACATCACAGATTCACCTCCTTGGTGGAAATTTAGATTGATGTGACAAAGCTGTAAACTTGCACCCTCAACCAAATAACATCTCTAGTCATTGTGAAAGGCATCAAAATAGCATTAATGAAGCACGTTTTTTGTGTGTGGCCAATATTTTGGGTGAATATTTTGGGTTTGGGGTGAATTGGGTGAGGTCCCACTTATACACCTGTTACTAATTCAATGAATACTTCATCCACTTCCCTTTCCTTTATTCCATTATCTTTCTCAGTCTCAGTAAGACCATCCCTGTGTCATACATGCCACCCGATTCCCTATTCCCTAAAAGCTAGAAAGAGTATTATGGAGGTGCAGTGTTCCCTATGGTACCATACTGTGACCATATCGTAAATGTAGTGCATTGTGGGATTTCATGAGTGTGCTGGATGTTCACATTACTTCATCCATCCACTCATTCATTCATCTTCAGTAAGTGCTTTATCCTGGTCTTTATCCAAATTTTTGGAACAGTGGACGGAAAGGGGGAACACACCCTGGCCGAGACTGCAGTACCAGACACTGGGACGATTTAAAGTAACCTATGTTATGTCTACATTAGCTTTCAGACATTACTTCATCAATTCACCCATTCATCCATCTATCCATGAATCCAATCATTCCTTCATCCTCAGTAAGCTCTTTATCCTGGTCAGGGCTGTGGTGGATCCAAATCTCAGTAACACTGGGCGCAAGAAAGGAACACACCCTGAATGGGATGACAGAACATAACGGGGAACCACACCCACCCACAGTGGAGCAATATATATAAAACATAACAATTCACCTACTGGCATTTGATTTTTTTTATTTATTTTTTTTGGTGGTGACCCTCTCACAAAAATACAAGATGAACATATAGCATGCATGCACAGACAGAGTTCAGGATTGAATACAGTTTCTGTGTCTTCATGCCACTTCTGACATTACCTGAAAGCAAAGCTACCTAAATTTTGCACTGTAAAATGAATAAAGTGCAATTTCGGACTTATTGTAGGTGTGATGCTGATGTTGATGACATCATCATACAGGGGGTTATTAACTGTTCAAACACAGAGCTCAATAAAGTTGTGTCTCAATGCAAGACAGTTCTGAACGTGTCAGATATGACGTGTAAAGCATGGAGATTACCTGCATCCATACACGTATACACGAATGCACCAGACATTAGGTTTTGCATGTGCTGACTGTTAAATAAAGGGCATGGTCGTGTGACCCCTCTTCTGAAAGTTCCTGTCAGCCAGTGATTTCCTAGGAAAGTTAAATAAATAAACACTAAGGAGAGAGAGAGAGAGAGAGAGAGAGAGAGAGAGAGAGAGAGAGAGAGAGAGAGAGAGAGAGAGAGTCTCAGATGGGCAAAGAGAGAACGATTCCGGAGTTAAGGATGTTATCATGGAACTTCAGACATTACTTATTAATGACAAAGATACCTAAATATTGCACTGTAGCATGAATAAAGTGGGATTTCAGACATACTGTAGTTGATGCTGAAATTGTGTGTGTGTGTGTGTGTGTGTGTGTGTGAGAGAGAGAGAGAGATAGACAGCGAGAGAGAGAGAGAGAGAGAGAGAGAGAGAGAGAGAGAGAGAGAGAGAGAGAGATTGAGGGAGAGTGAGAGAGGTTGAGAGAGAGAGAGTGAGACAGGCTGAGAGTGAGTGAGTGAGTGAGAGAGAGAGAGAGAGAGAGAGAGAGAGAGACACGGTTGTGATTTCTCTGCTGCATCACGTTTGCTTTTGAACGCAGGGATTTATGGTCGAGGGAAAAAATCCCAGCAGCTGCTGCGCAAGAGAGAATTGGCGCCCTACCTGCGCGCCTATAAATAAGATTGCTTTCACTCGAACGCACACGGAGCGACAAAGACAAACGTGCGAAAGAAGAAAAGCTCACGGTGGACCCGGTAGAGTTTAAAAACAACCTATTATGCTATTATTTTTGCTGGGAGGCGCGGTATCTTTTTTGTTGTTCTTTTTTGTTTCAAGAGACACAAAAACCACCTGCAAAACATAATACATCCGCACTAAAGACTGCGTAATCGTCACGATGGTGATCCTAACCTATGCTGTTCTGGAGACACACTTTTGTCTGTCTAGGAAATGAAACAGAAGAAACGCAAGGCGAGACAGACTGATGGAAAAGGTCTGCACTTCCGGGAAAAGTTCGGGAAGCGCGGAAGAGGAGCACCTCGGGAATCCGTGCCGCTCACGCGCGACTAACAGCGGAAAACTTTCGCATCTTACACGCACCTGTGCAATATCATCAACATCTAATAGTTTATGTCAAGAAAAAGACATGGCTCTACCCAGTCACGACCTCTCCACAGACATGAGCTCACATCCTTAAACCCCTCGGACGCATAGTGCGCCGAATAGATATTTCATCCCCTATGTAGCCTATATAGGGATTGACGTGTTTTTGGAATTAAACCAGCATTCTGCTCAGTGCCTACAGACTAATATTAGATTAATATCTGCCATAATCTGGCCATACGTTGTGCGTGGATATTTATAATAGGAATAACTCCATTCAGGAATATAGCCGCAGTATACTGAGAGTTCAAGTCACTATGAACACCTAAAGATATATCCGAATAAATTATTAGAATATTTTATACTGATAGAGTTATTGGCACCTGTTGGGCATCACCATGCAGTAAAACTAATATGAAAACACAAGTGTAAAACAAAAAAAATCCATGCGTAATATAGATATCAGCAGCCATTATAACGTATTGTAAATAAACAAAAAATATTAACTAATATCATTTAAAGAGAAGCTCGATATAGATTAGATAGTTGAAGCTAAAAGCAGGTGTCGACTAATGAAGCAGTTTTTTTCTTCCTGAGCCAGAATATATCCAAATTGACTTGCATTTAAAAAAAATCACAGATCAAATCTGAGTCATTCTGAAAGTGAGAGAAGAGAAAGCTCGTTCTAGCTCGCTTATCTCAATTCAGTCGAGAAAAAAGGGAACGCGGTGTGAATATCTCTCTCTCTCTCTCTCTCTCTCTCTCTCTCGGGCGCGCGCACACACACACACACACACACAGCGTTCGCCCCTAATGAACGGAGCCAAAGGAACTTCGGACCTGAGCTGAATATAGATGCGAAGCAGAGTTGAGTTTCGCTCGCGCTAAAAACAGCGTTCTGCATTCCGTATCTCTTCCAAGAAACAAACAAATACCCATGCATTCACCAAGTGAATGCATATAAAAGATTATGCAAAAAAAAAAAAAAAAAAACGAGTTTTCCTAATCAATCTGATCTATTCACTTGTTTCACTGCACAACTCATGCCTGACACAAAAACGTGATAAAGAGATGCATGATCACGCGCACGATAAGGCAATCTGAACATAAGTCTAAAATTAAATGCCACAACGCAACTGACAATCTGAGTCACAAATCAAGGACGGCGGTCCAGATCCACTAGAAGAAGAGCAGCAAAAAGCCCGATTATTCCATGCACAGAAATGTGCTTTACCTGGGAGGCGAGGAAGGCGACGAGGACGCGGGCTCCCAACTCCATGATCTCTAATCACTCGACACGTAAATTCAGAAAGGCGCGCAGCTCTGGCCAGCTCTGCTCATAATGCCGGAGTGCAAGTGGCGCTGCGAAGAGTGAAGCCACGAAGCCTCGAGCCAACTTCCTTCCACACTACAAGTGCAGCCTCGCGCGCTGAGGCATTGGATAGAGGTGCCCGATCTGCGACCAATAGATTTACAGGGGCGGATATCCTCCTGCACGCGCGGACACTGCACGCAAATATAAGCGTGGGGGGGTTTAATGTGAGCTAGACTGCCAAAGAATTCCCTGTTTATTATTGTATGAGGATGATTTATTTAAGCATGTCTAATTTTATTAGCACTAGCTTTTAATAAGCTTGCATGTACTGTATATAAGCACCGTGATAAATTGTATTAGGGATGCATTTATTGAAACAAAGAAAACTGCTCTTTTTTTTGCACACTGACAAATCTTATTGTTCATTCATTCGACTTGGGTATCGACTCTATCCTGGTCAGGGTTGTGGATCCTATCTGGAGAACACTGGTCATGGGGCAGGAATACACACTAGATGGGATGCCAGTCTGTCACAGGGCACCATGCACACAAATCCACACACTCAGTCACTAACTTTCAGCAGCTGCTTTATCCTAGTCTGGGTCGCAATGGATCCAGAGCCTATCTCAAGAATACTGGCAGTGAGGCACTAATACATCCTTAATGGAATGCCGGTCCATTGCCAAGCATCACGCACACACATTTACACACTCACACCTAAGCTAATTTAGAGTAACCAATCCACCTACTGGCATATTTTTGGCAGAGGTGTAGCTATAGGACAGGCAAAACAAGCAATTATTTGGGTCCCCAGTTTTTGAGAGCCCCCTGAAGCATGAAATTAAGTCCATGAAAAGGTCAAATCTCAAAATAAAGTAATGTATAGCACTATACCAGGAACTGGGCACAATCTGTTGAGCATGTTCGTCTTGTAGAAGTTCATTTAAAATTTTCTTACTTTTCAAAATGAAGATTGATAGGCTCATTGGCATCTCTAAATTGTCTTTAGCATGTAAATGTGTGTGATTCCAACCCTGTCCAGGGTGTCCCTCGCCTTGTGCCCCAAGTTCCCTGGGATAGGCTCCAGTCTCCCCGCGACCCTGTGTAGGATAACGGTACAGAAAATGGATGGATGGGTGTAGGCTAAAGTATAAAGTAATGTAACGCTAGCCCAACATCATTTTGACAGGCAAGCAGCTAGCCAGGCATTGGCTCTCAGTTTGGAGCTCTTAATGTTAAGTATTTACCCTGTTTAATTGGTAGGATTTGTCACTTTGCTCAAACTGTCTTGACAGCTTGGTCTTTTTAAAGTATATACTGAGCATAAAAGCCTGAACTTTACCAACGGTGTTCTGTTATAGCCATTTTGATGTAAACATGGTATATCTATTTACGAAGCTTGATCTAGTACCACATACTGTAGATAATATAATAACAATTTCAGACAGTTATACTATAGTTGGTTCATTGTATTGATTGTTTATCATGGGATCTGGGTAACGTAATGGCAGTAGGGAGGAAATAATTTGCAGGAAATCTGTGTGCATTTTCCTGCCTGGGGGCCCCATAGTCTCTTGAACCACCTCTGCTTTTGGGAGGAGGGAGGAAACTGGAGAATTCAGAGAAAACCCACATGAACATGGGGAGAATATGTGAAACAGAAACCCGGGCTCAGGATCAAACCAGGACCCTGGAGCTGTCAGGTGGAAATGCTACCCACTACACCAGAGTGTCACCCTTTTCTCTTGTTATTAATGCAAATTTGCTTTAAATTACTGACCCAGGATTGCAACTCAGGGTCATTTTTCTTTGTGAAGATGCTTAACTACTTTAGGCTACTTCCTATACAGTTATGAGACATGCACATTATTAACCTTACTGAATTAAAGATAAAATAAGGTCATTATTATAAACTGAACTCTGAGCTGTATCCAATCATTAGTTCTGAACAATGAGTAAAATATATTTAATACATTTCTCGATATAAAACAGTCGAATTTATGTTTTCAGAAATATTTCCTTGACCTCTATGTTTCAGAAAATATTATAGTATTTGAGGTAAATTGAGGTCAGGATTCTGATTCTGAAGTACCCATTGATTGTCTACTCCTACTTTTATTCTCTACTCATGTAGAGAATAAAACATTTTCTTTTTTAGTTTTAGAGACAAACAATGACATTCTGCAGGAGAATAGTCTGATTTACGTGAGATTAGTCTGCCTTTGATTGCACATGTTCCAGGCCTTGAGAGTTGCAAGTAGCCACAAACGTTATACTCTCTTCACTATGCTTCATGGTTGGCATGAGGTCTTGTTTTTTGTATGTAGAGCAATGTAGTGAGCATGAGATCAGGTTCAAACATTGACTATGTTTACACGCACATCAAATTCCATTTAAAGTCTATATTCAGGTTATAGCCATATTACGAATATGATGTTTAGATGCGTACAGGCATTGGAATATTCCTGTATACATGGTTGTTGTAAGTATGCCTGAGTTGCCATTCCTAAATACCTAGCTAAGCATCTGTTACCACCCACAATTTGTGGAGTGAGCATGCCCATATATCTCTTTTCTGTGGATTTACATTCAACAGCTTTCTGATTATAACAGGCATATCCCAAGGTTATTGCATATGGTAAATGGTCTGCACTTATATAGCGCTTTTATCCAAAGCACTTTACACTGGTTCTCATTCACCCATTCACACACACACACACACACACACACACACACACACACACACACACACACACACAAATACACACACACCAATGGTAGCAGAGCTGCCATGCAAGGCATTAACTTGCCATCGGGGGCAACTCGGTGTTCTGTGTCTTACCCAAGGACACTTTGGCATGTGGAGTCATGTGGGCCAGGAATCGAACCACCAACCCCTACGATTAGTGGACAACCCGCTCTACCACCTGAGCCACAGCCACCCATTGCAGCGTTTACATGACTCAAAACTAATTAGTATATTGCCAAATTCCGATTATTATCTGAATATTGATGTACATGTAAACATAGTCATTGCAAACATGTAGCAAGTGGAATTGTTGAACACCAGAATGGTCTTTAATACATTTAATACAGCCAGCTAGACTCACAAAAGCCTTCCAAACAGCATTTACTTTCATTTTAGATTTCTTAATCAGGTTGTTGTTGTTTTTTTGCCTTTCATTCCTAGACAAGTGTAGCAATGGATAAGTGGTGAATTAATTATGAGTGCTAAATTAATTCCATTCTCTCTGTCTTCCTGACATTTAACCTATGGAGCTTTACCTGTCCTGCATAATTATTTCTATTCTTAAAAGTATCTTTTCTATTGAAGTCCTTTGAAATTATTTATGGCTTGAACCTAATTTCACAGTAAAGTAAAGGTAAAAGAGCTGGACTGGAACATCAGATACCAATCATCCTCTTTTTATATGTTCATTACTATAGGTTCACATACATACATTTCAGCAATAAAATTGCTTGTTTCAACTACTGGCTTAATAAGAATTGTTTTTATTAACATGACTTTAGAAGATGAAAATCAGTTTACATTTTAGGTGTAAACTCCTAAAAATTCCAAAGGACTTTTTTTCTTCCACATTTTTCATCACAGTCAGGGGAAAAAGCCCATATCTGCCTCTTATTTTTCAGAAACTTCAGAAAGCACAATCCACTGTCACAAAACACTTAGTACTGACCACACAGACTCTTTTTCACAAAAGGAAAAAACAGTAAAACATACACAAACAAAAATTGCCATGCTGTTCAATGCCTCCATAATGCTTAGAGAAGCAAACTGTTCCTTGTTTCTAATTTTAAACACCCATGTTCAGTCTTCTAATGAGATACACTCAGCAGTCCAAAATATATGGAGAAAGAAGAAGCAGTCAGTTAAGTATCTTCACAGACACTAGATTAGAAAGTTACAGTCAGTTGTAATATATCACACACATGTTTGGTTCACAGTAAAGAATTTAAATGGCAGTGTTTTTTTAAAACGCTGCAAAGGATGATATTGACAGACATCTAGAGCATTCATTTCTTACTGTAACTTGAATTGAGAATGACATGTACACTCACTGGCCACGTTAAAAGGAACACCTGTACATTTGCTCATTCATGCAATTATCCAATCAGCCAGTCATGTGGCTGCAGTGCAAAACATAAAATCATGCAGCTACAGGCCAAGAGATTTAGGCAATTTTCACATAAAACATCAAAATAGGGAAGAAATGTCATCTCAGTGGCTATGGGATGGTTTGAGTATTTCAGATTCTGCCCATCTCCTGGAATTTTCACATACCACAGTATGGAGAGTTTACACAGAATGGTCTGAGGAAAAAAAAACATCCCGTGAGCGGCAGTTCTGTGAGTGGAAGAGCAAATAATCACTCTTTACAGCCTCAGATTTTTGTTTGTGGATGACAGCGCAGTGTGGTCTTCTGCTGTTGTAGCCCATGTACCTCAAGGTTTTGCATGGTGTGCATTCTGAGATGCTGAGATGAATGTGTAGTTGTGCAGGTGCCTTTAAAGTGTCCAATGAATGTACATTTCACATATCAGACACTTAAAATATACTGTAGTTCTCCTGCTTTATCCACCTCCCCCTCCCCAATCACCTCACACACATACAGACTAGCTGTAACCATGAAGAACTTTGTAACTTTTGCAAGAATTAAAGTTCAATCTTAACAACTTCCAAACAAAGCAAACATTCTGATATTGCTAGCACAAATTTCTACCCACTTACCCCCAAGTAACTCATGTGGTTAACCATTATTGAAAGGTCTTGCATTAGGGCAACAATGTAGCTACAAGTTCTTCTGGTTCACATCTCACCCCATGGCAGGCTGTGTGTCAGTGATATACTGCCTTAATTCAAGGATCCCTACACCTGTAATAGCCACATTTACCAAGTTTATTGCTTTAAACTTGCTGGCATCTGACAGGTGAGATTCGATGTTGCAGGACAAATATTCCAAAGAGGGCCATCACTGCCATCCCACTGCTCAAGCGCAAGTTGAAGCACATTCTATTTTACTTGAATTACTGTTATCTATTGCATAAATGTTTCTCTATGGGTTAAATTAGAGCTTTTCAACTGTCACAGATCCCACAGAGCTTGTCAAGGTCCCAATGAGTTTTTGTTTTTTCCCTGCAATACCAACTGCTTTTTCATCTTTAATCATTAAAAAAAAAAAAAAAATTCACTTAATTAAGCCAATGATAATTATGGCACCTGAATCTCATGTACTACTCACTAGTCCAACCTTGGACTCCAACTGTATTCTTTTTTCTTGATTTTTGTGCAGATGAGATATTTTTTAAATATTACACAACCAAATCTGACTAAATATGGGCACAGAGTAAACATTGCAGATTTTCTAAAAGATACAGACCGGCAAATTTAATATAGAATCCTAAAAGTCAGCACAATCACAAAGCAGACAAAAATAAATAGACAAGGACGGAAGGAACAGCTTGTAAATATTCCCAGTATAAAATCTGCAGCAATGCAAGCGCAATTGCTGAATTAGATTCTGTCTGGGCACCACTCATCACCTATAACTATATACTACAGTATACTTTAACAGGAACAGCCAATTATACAAGCCTATACCCTTAGAGTCATAGCACATAGTCACAGACAAGCCACCTGTACCTAGACCTTCATTAAAACATTCAATCACACATGTATCTGAATTATACAAGTGTGCACACACACACACACACACACACTGAGAAGGGCTTGAAAATTGCCATCACATAGGACTCTACTGTGAGATTGATGTGCAACAACAACATTACTGTGCAAACATTACATTGCACTGATAATGCAAATGGTGTATTCTGAATTGGTTAAGATAACCACAAATGTCATGGGTCACCAAGCTTATCTGTAAAGTCTTGATGTGGCTGCAGGATTTCATTCCAACCAAACAAGAGTCACACCTTAATCCTCGACTTTTGTGTGTGTCTTGTATTTAACTGGGAAAAAAACCTAGAGCCCTCTGAACTACATGGACTACATACATCATAACATGCTTAGGGAGATCTGAAAAGGGAATGCTTTTTAAAGAATGCATTCATACAGGATACAAAAGTGCATTGTTTTGAGAAAATCAGTTTAATTAACATTGTTTATGCCTACAAAGTACAAAACAATAAGTGTACTAATGATACAGAACTATTATCTCCCCTTTCCTTATTTTATTTTTATTTTGGGTGTGGCTCAAGTACTTATTCTTTCAAGCCATTCAAAAAATCACTAGAAATTCACTCAACATTCATGTACAATTCTTGCTAGCTGCAGTGGGTATTCCGGCTATGAGTCATCATTTAGTTCAGTTCATGAATCATTTGGTTCCCCAACAGATCGGTGTCATTTTTTCCCAAAGCAATACAAAGTTTGTGATATTTATGACAAGAGATTATTTTACTTTGCATTTTATAAAATCTGTTTATATATGTGTAAAATCAGCAACCAACTACAAACATGCATTGTCAAATACAATAAGCGCCCCTGCATTAATGTTATTGTGCCTGCTGTGTTTGTGCTTCAATAAGAAGAATAGTAAACAAACATGCTTTACTGACTCTTAGAAAACAGCTATTTTCTCAATGGTTCTTTGGATAGTTAAGGGTTCTGACACAAGTTCTACTTAACATCTTTTATAAAGGGAAACCTTTTGCCATAGGGTTATACATACAATAAAACCTTTAACAGTGTACATTCAAAGGGGAGGCACGATAACAGGATGGGATGTCTACTGGGTCATCTTTTGATTTCTGCAGCCTAATTTAGGTGGGAAGCACAAAGTTTGGTTCAACTTTCATTTGCTTTCACATTGCAGCAATTAAGCACTTCAGCCACAACCTAAATTCTAATGGCATAGTCAGATTTATGATGAAATCAAGCTTGAAAGCAAAGAACACGACTAAGAAGCCAGTCGAGCTAGGCACAGTCACAGCTGGGGCTGATGAAAAGGATGCAACCCTCTGATAACGTGATTTTTTACGTTATAGCTTCTCTCCATGCTGAGCTACAAACCACTGAAAGCAGATATTTGCTAAATGCTTGACTCAAGGAAAATGGCAACCAAACTCATAGGGGAACTCATAGCCTTAAAAAGTGAAACACATTCCATCATTGTGCCTTGAGGTGCTTCTGTGACAAACACCCCACTAAACATTCAACAACCCAGGTATTTGACAACACCACTTCTGTACAGGGTGTTTGAATAGACAAATTCTGCAGATGCTTCCTTTCATAGAGAGGAAAGACCTAGACAGAACTTAGGGATTTGTGCATTTATTAGCCCAATTGCTAATAAATGCACTGGTACTGGAGGAAAAAGCCCTTAGTTGACTATGCACACAGGGCTCTGCATTTCAAGGCTCCAATATTTTCTCAACATGGAGAAAATCCTACATAAAGCACTACTATCAAAAAGCACTAGCTACTATCAGTGCTATTGCTATAGAAAATTAATCAACGCCTTCTGACAAATCACAATCAAGAAATCAACAGTACTGTGTTATAATAAATATTATAAGCTAGCATATCCCTTCATGCACAGCCTTGAATCATTTTCAGGGTTTTTTTAAATTTTTTTTTAAAATCTTTTTTCCTTTTAGTTTTACTAGTGTTTGAAGTATTGACTACATAATACATTTCGACAATGGACAGGCTTTGTTCATGCACTTAATGGCTATTTATATAAAGTTTATGTTGTAAATATTGTAAATCTTTACAATTCACTGCAGAAAGAAATCTTCCATTAATGCTTGGCACATTTATTAAGTTAAAAGCCTAAAATTAAAATTACTGTGTTGGTCTAATAATTACTCGAGGTAAACCTTTCACTCAGTTACTTTGGTGGTGGGACTTTTGCTTAACCGATGCAGGTTTATAGGCGCTGGTCAAGAGAATAGAATTGTAGTATTCAGGTTTAACTCATGCAGGAACACAAATTGTTACATCTTTTATGACTTTAATGTAGATTCATGAGATTCAGCCATGGCTCAGTCTTAGTGTTCATTGTCTCTATAACAAACAAGTGGAGTAGGGTGGAACAAATGGAAAATCTTATGTTAAAGCAAAAATGCACAAGAACCTTAAACTCAATCCCTTTTTATTGAGCCAAATCAATAATTTAGAGAAGAGAGAATTGAAACACATTTTGTACTCTGCACATATTGACGCACAGGGATTACACAGGGCTGTTAATTTTATCTGCCACATTGACTACAATATGTTTTTGCCTCCCAGTCTGGACAGAAACAGTTTAGTCATGAGGAGAAGCTTCTATATACAAGCCAACATAACTATGTGTCTTCCCTGTCATCTCTCCTGTGGCTTACATCAATATAAACTTTCATTTTGGCATCTAAATCAGATTATTTGCTGTTATCTAATATTTTAAGAAATATTATTTTGGACTTTGGAAACATGTGCAGCAGCACTACCAAATAAAAAAAATATATTGAATGGTATGAAGAAGCGAGGCTGGGGCTAATTCTTCCTAGCCCAAAGACTAGATTCATGCAGTTTATCAGTGATAGCCGTACCAGGTGATTATGAAACACCCTAAATTTGAACTCCATTTAGGCTGAGATTTCACTAATACATCCAAAACATGTCATCTATAACGATAAGTTATAAATGATAAGCTGGATGTGAAATATAGTAATGATATACTGAACACTAACAAAACGGATTACTTACTCTTTTATCCTTTTCCCCCAAATAAATCCGCTTATAGAATAAATTAAAATAGATATATTTACTAAACAACGTAAAAATGTTTGCTTAGTGGCATGTTCACATTGGTTATGGGGATAACCAATGAACAGAACTAAAGACAAGCATTTGGCATGAAGCTTGTATTTTAGGAGTAGCAATAAAAGGGAGATGGACTATAGTAGAGGAGCTTAATTAAAACTGATTAAGCAAGATTAAAACAGACATAATTTTATTTCAAGTAAACTAAATGCATATTCAGCTACAGGGCAGATGTCCAAAGTAAACGAGAGCTGAGGGAGTATTGACTTTGGAAAAAGCTCAGTTATGCACATTAGAGAGTTCATGCTTCCAGATTAATCTTATTCTATGTGGCATAGCCACAAAATTATCATTACTATTATTGTGTGTGTGTGTGTGTGTGTGTGTGTGTGTGTGTGTGTGTGTGTGTGTGTGTGTGTGTGTGTGTGTGTGTATGTGTATGTGTGTGAGAGAGAGAGAGAAGTGCCTGACGGACATTCTGAAGTTTTCAGTCAACTCTAGATTACAAATCCTCCCCACCAGACTCAATCTCTCAATCTGGATTTCTACTACTCAGCCCCTGATATGTCACAATAGAATAGTAGATCTTATAACCAAAGAAATATCAATTAATTTTTTTCCATGAAAATGTACAAGCATTTTTGTGTCAAACCTGTAACACTGATTCATTAACTTTTGCAGATCTCTGCTAATACACCAGATGTTGTTCTGGTAAATGAAGAGTTCAGACAGGTATTTGCCATAGGCTGCACATTTGACTATAGCCTAAAGGAAGCCTTCATGACTAAGGTTATCAAGTACCAATCGCTCCTGGATAACATCTCAGAGGTTGGGTACAAGTGTAGACTTTTGGTCTTCATATATGGCAGCCTAAAATAGGACATGTTTATAGACTTGTCATCAGGAGCATACAGCTGGAAGGAGCACCTAAAAGGAGAGCTAAAATGTGTGTGGTGTAGGTTTTATTCTTTTCATTGAATAACCTTGAACTGTATTTTTTTGTCCCACAAGCATAGCGTATTTAATACAAAAAGACACCATCATCATCTGAACACTCTCTGTCTACATACTACTTTCCAAAAATCCATTAGCAGATCAAAGACCTAGTCTTTAAAAGCAATTCTTGGTAGCACAGAAATCAGTTTGACCTGTTTCCATGTAAGTTGCTTGTTGATAATTTTAGGACATTTAGAGACCAATCATAAATCGATAAACAGGTGGAACTTTTGTCTGAGGAGAGCAGGGACATGCACTCACTGAACCCGAACCAAACTAATGAATTGAAACATTTATCTGCATGTTCAGCAATTATTCAAATTGATTAAATAAATTTGCTGGAACAAAAACAAGCACTCAACGTGTACAGGGAACACAATGGATGGCTAGGAAGGAAAAATAGGGACAGCTTCAGGTACCCTTGTACTAAACCACCCCTCATAGTTCAAGGGCTTATCAGAGTGTTAAGATATTCATGTTTGTAATACCCTTCAGAGACATTCTGCCGTTAGATTCCAATGATTTATGAAATTAAAACATTGTACAACGATGCATTAAAATTCACAAAAGCATTTACATGCTTTCAAGGTGGCTTTGACTAATAAGAGTTCCAGAAGATGCAGCATCCATCGGCAACCACTGGGCGGCGATGAAGATTCCTGCTGCACTCGACGAGAGCCGTCCGGGGAGACGACGTCACTCACCGGCTAAGCTTTGTCCTTGGGAGTAAACAGGTGATGTGCTGCCAGAGGCAAAAGCAGGCCAGGGAAAACTCCTGAGTGTTGTGCTCATTCGAGGAGATTGATGGCCCCTGCATTGGATGCTTTATTACAACTTGCATCCACTTTATTGCTTGCCTTTGTCTCATTCTGGACAACATATATATATATTTTCTCCCTCTAAGTGTCTCTAATTTTCCCCTCTATCTTCAATTTTTTCATGAGTAAAGTATTCTACAAAAAAAAGAGTGAGACTGTTGTCAGGCTCATAAAAGAGGGATATTTGATGACAAGAGCATAATTGAGGTCTCGCTGACCTTGTTGACGTGCATTACACAAAGCTTGAGTACCACTTACTTATACGATGCTGTAATTGGACTTTAAATCTTTTCTAAATGGCACAAGCATCAATATTACAATGTTTACACCAGGGTTCATTTATTGTCTTAATATGAGACAAAATACATATGGAAATTTACAAGCTTAAGGTATGTAATCAAAGCTAAAGGCTATAGCTACATGAAATTCCTTCAATCCTTCAACAAGAGTGTATGATAAAATATACAGTAGGAGTTTTCTTCTTGACTACAATCTACAGTTTTTACTTGGTTGCCTTTTTATCGCTGTCACAATCTTTGCTCTATAATGTTGTTGATATTAAGTGTATGGCTGTGCAGTGCTCTCCATAGTCTGACTTTTGCAGATAACAAGGAAGAGCAGAAAAGAAGCAAAATTGCTACAGTTCGCTGCAGTTGAAAATGACTGAGATAAGGTGTTGATGAAGGGGTTTAGATCCTGTGTCGAGTTCTTCAATTCAGCCTATGGTGGGCATGCTATGTTGACAGCTGGCCCAGAAATAATGTGAAATGGTTTGCAAAACATTTGAAGCTGCCAAGTGACCGAAGGTAAATTACAGCCAAAATCAAAAGCAAACGGTCAGTGTTGGATAACTTAATGACCACAGCTATTTAAAGTAAAAAATGTCCAGCTAGCAAAATAACCTGTGGGAATTGTATTCTCAACAGATCAGCAGAACAAGTGCAAAACTACAAACAAGTTCATTGGAAACATTATTTACAGGCTTTGATTCAAGAGTGGGTAGTTTAAACAGATGGCTTCATTGCCAGAGAGCTCTAGAATATGTCCTGATTGCCATAAACTATTGTTATAGCCAGGGATAAATTATACTGATAACTATAAAACACTCTTATTGGCTTCGATAAATTAGTCCACCTGGCATCAATTAAACTTTTACTCAAAAGAGATGCCTCTGGGACTCTGATTTTTACTGAGTATCACCCAATTATATATATATATATAAAGGGAGAGACAGACAGACAGACAGACAGACAGAAGCACACATGCACCATTAAGAACAGGCACCTTACTGTTATTTTCCTTAGCTCTTCAAATGGTTCCCCAGTGGGATAGCAGGCTCTATCTGTGTGCAATCAACACTGATCATTTTTTTCTTCCTACTGTCGCTGCTTATGGTACTATTGCCATAAATGCTTTCAGTCATCAAAATGGTTTTCATTACAGAAATGTTGGATATGTTTCATTTTTACCACTCCCTGTCCTTGTTTAAGCATCATTTCTCAGTAAAAGAGACAGCTGAAAGATTAAATCTGGGCCAACACAGGTTGTTTACATAACGGTCCTACCTCCCCATTTCTGTAATCTCTCTTCTTCTCTGTATAAACAATATATGGAAAAAAATTCTCTTTTGGACACTAAGCTGGCAATCCAACCAGACTGAATGAATAAACGAATGAATGAAAACATACATACATACATGCATACGTAGCCTACATAAAATCATACTAATATTCCAGTGCTCAAGTCTGCATATCCTCTATGCTTTGTTATATGAAGCACTGTACACCTCAAGACATAATTGTGTCCCCCCCACCATGTTCTCCCCAAATAGGTCATAGGGTCAGTGGTGGCTTGATGGTTAAGACACTGGGTTACTGCTCGGAAGGTTGGGGGTTCAAGCCCCAGCACTGCCAAGCTGCTACTGTTGGGCCCTTGAGCAAGGCTGTCTCCTTGAGCAACTCTCTCTGCTCCTGGAGAGCTGTATCATGACTGACCCCAGCTTCCTAACATGCTGGGATATGCAAAAAAAAAAAAAAAGAATTTCACTGTGCTGTAATGTATATGTGACTAATAAAGACTCATTCATTATGTGGCAATTTCCACCCTACCAGCCAGTTGTCCACTATCACACAACAGCTACCAACCAGGGGGGGTGAAGGCTGAGACATGTCAAGTCAGCTTTTTGAGCAGAGAAAAGCGTAACCCACGTCAGGGGGAGTGCTGTCTACCCTCTTCCACATACCTGACCTCATAGACACTAATTGGCTAGTGTCCCTTTGGCTGACAGAGAGCTCCCAGCCAAGGATGGCTGTGGCATTGTCAGGATTTGAACTTGTGATCTATTGGCAATAGGGCAAACGCTTTTCTGTTGTACCAGGAACCTACCATAATTGTGTCTTTTAATAACTTTTTACTACCTCTCTAAAGAATTTCAGTGAAAGTTAATCCTTACTGATAACACTCCCAGAAAAACAGTGTGTAAATTGATTGATTATGTACAGTACATTCTTAAGCCTTAAAGCAGAACATTACTAGGAAAATGGGGTTCTTTTTAAGCACATTTAACCTGTCTAAATAAATAAATAAATAAATAAATAAGACTATTTAATCTCTCAGCCTATTGTCCCAGTGCTGTTTTTACACAGCTATTATTCATTACTTCCTCCTGGGTCTGATTAATGAATGTGGTTTTCTTAGTAAGAAAGAAGATGAATTACGAAGAGGGCAGATGTTTTGTGTATCCCTTGGCTCTTTTGATGTTAGTTTTGGACAGATCCCATTACTAATTGTTGCAGTTAGGGTTTTTTTTTTTTAAGCTGCACCCATGTGTCAAATCCAAGCCAGTACATAGTCCATTTCAGCTTCAATCTTCAAATTCAACAGTAAAATCTATTTAGAACAAGTGCTTGCCATTGACACTTATATAGCACGAAAATGAATTCATGGGTAGTCTTGCATTATCTAGCCCAGGGGTGGGCAATCTTATCCAGAAAGGGCTGGTGTGGGTGCAGGTTTTCATTCCAACCAAGCAGGAGGCACACCTGATTCCACTTGTTTAATCAGTTGATCTTGGCTTTTAATAGATACAGGTGTGGCTTCTGCTTGGTTGGAATGAAAACCTGCACTCACACCGGCCCTTTTCGGGTAAGATTGGCCACCCCTGGTCTAGCCTTATATATGTTCTAAGTACTTACAGAGAGAATGAGAACTCTGAGACATTTGCTGTACATTGATTCATTCGGCAAACACGTTTCAATTCAATTCGATTTTATTTATTTAGCACGTTTAACACTGAACATTATAACAAAGCAGCTTTAGAAAAAACATATATAGATTTAAATTGATCCCTAATGAACAAGTTAGAGGTGATGGTGGCAAGGAAAAAGTCTCTGAGATGGCATGAGGAAGAAACCTTTAGTAGAAGCAGACTCAAAATGGAGCCCATCATCAACTGGGTGACATCCTGCGATTATGAATAATTTTTCTTCTATATCTGTAGACTAAAGAGGCATGTAGTGCTAAGTTTGTTGGAAGGAACATGAGCATGAGCATCAGAGTAATTTCTGATTTCATTACAGAAAGGGAGAGAGAGGGAGGTAGTGAGAGAGAGAGAGAGAGAGAGAGAGAGAGAGAGAGAGAGAGAGAGAGAGAGAGAGAGGAAACACTGATTATTAGGTATGCTCTTGTCCTGTAATGTTCTAAGAAGATCGATTGTGTGCAGAGTGCAAGCAGGGATTAAGACAAACTATGACAGCATAAATAAAAGGGAGAGCCAGAAGGTAACACAAGCATGGGACATAAAGCAGCCAGCCACTCTATCGTCAACAAACCTCAGTGAATGCTTGAGAGTATGTGTGTGTGTGTGCGTGTGTGTATGTTGGCGGTGAATTCGGGTGGATTTGGGGGGTTACCAAACATCCAGTCACCAAAACAACTGAAAGGCCATCCAGCTAATATGTATTTAGAAAACTTGGTTCTAGCTGCCTATGATCTTTGTAGAAGTATTTCTGTCTTGTCAGAATTGAGTATGTGCAAGTGACTCAACAACCAGTGTATAATGTGCTTTTCACACTCATCAGTTTTATTACGCTAGTGTTGCTTATCTGGACTTACTGAAACATATAGCTGTGTGTTATCAGCATAAAAGTGAAAGCTAATATCATGTTTACAAATAACTGTACCCAGAGATACCATATACTGTATAGAGAGCAGTGGGCCTAGAATAGAGCCTTGTGGAACATCAAAGCTTACTTTAGCATGCATAGAAAAGTCTCCATTTACGCCTGCAAACTGATAACGAGTGGTCAAATAAGAACTGAGCTAGGAGACGGCATTTCCCTTAACACCAACATTTTCTGGTCTATCTAGGAGAATATTATGATTAACTGTATCAAGCAACACAAGCAAGATACAACCCTGATCAGAGGCCAGTAGTAGGCAATTTACCACATTAACCAGTGCCATCTCAGTACTTGTTCCTATTTAACTTTTTTACTTTATTAAATAAGAATCTAGGATTGTTTTTGTCATCTTCTATTAGGGTGAAGAGATATTCAGAACTAGCAACACTAAGAGACATTCGATATTTAGGAAGGCACTCCTTCCATGCAATTTAGAATACTACCAGTTTAGTTTGACCCCATTTATGTTCTATCAGCTTCACACTGGGTTACTCTGATTATATATTTTATATTAAACCAAATGTTAGTGTTAAATCAAGAATGTGTTCACCATAAAGGGTGGGTAGTATTAAGTTCTAGTTAAGCCCTACTGAATCTGGTATGGACACAACCGCTGTTCTCACTTGGTCTTGCAAATTATCAAAATGAATATTAAAGTCTCTGACAATTACTGCTTGGTTTACAGAAACAACCTGTTTTGAGATGAGATCTGCAAATTTGTGTAGAAATTCAGAATATGGCCCTGGGTGTCTGTAAATAGTGGAAATAACTGAGTAGCTAAGTATGATATGTTAATATATAGATCTTCAAATGCATCAATTCATGTCCAGTTTTTGTGTGATACCTACAATATTGTTTTAAATAACTATGACACCTCCTAGACATCCAGCAGTTCAACAACCATAAACTGCTGTAAGGTAAGTCAACATGAAGCACTGGAATGGGGCCAGAGCATTTTACAGCATTGGACATGCCCTGCACTAATTTACATGCCTCTACAATGTTACTCTGACTGACAAAATTGTGTATCGCCTGTAACCTATGTGAATAACTATCTTCACGAAGCTATGCTTGCCTAAAAGAACATATTCTTTGTCCAACACCTTGGCTCTCAGTATATTCCTAACTGATGTTACTGGTGCTCCTAAAGCCTAGTTAATTTCATGTACTGTAAGATGGAGTCTCCTATAATCGGAGCTCTTTTATCAAGCTTCTCAGCAGGTGCTTCATTGAGAAGAGCAAACCTGTCTGACATGTGTAGCAAAGACAGGTGGTTCTCGTGAGGGTGAACCATAGTGTTAGCTTTGGTTTTGTGATTATGCCACTGAATAGCCATCCATTCATCTCACTGGGAGGGATCTAATACCAAAGCTAGGGGTTTACTATCTTTGCCTAATGCACCCAGACTTTCCCCTGCCAAAACTAAGCTGTTCTGACTCTTGCTAGCCCTCTCTAGTGTCTGGATGTACACCTCTAATGCTGCAATCTTCTCCATCAGAGAGCTAACTAATATACACTTATCACAATAAAGCTACTACTAACAATGAAGGAAGAATGTCTAAACATCCTTCACTTGAAACACTGAACAAGTTGAATGTTTGGCACGTTGAACATTAAACATACTTAAAGCGTTCTGGATTTGATTTTAGGTAGATCCGATGTGGATGGCCTATGCTTGCTGTCTTTAAAGAAAAAAAAACAAAAAGCCTTCTTTGAGAAAATGAAAACAAAAATTAAAATGATTGCACAAAATTATTGATGATTAAAAAAAAGAAAAAAAGAAAAGAAAAGAAAAGCTTTTATGCAAAGAGACTTTTGACTGATACAGGATACATCTCCCAGGATCCAACTGACTGGAGTTAAGAGCCTTGCATAAAGGGGGCACATGTGGCAGTCCTGGGATTTAAATTCTTAGTACTAAGGCACTCCACATCTCCTCTGATGCACATCCTCTCAGATGTCCACTGTGGCTGTGTTATCTGTGAGGTCACACGCCATGCTAGCTTTTTATCAAGGCTGACTAGTGCTAACAATGCAGGAAAACTACAGCCACTTGTGTACAGTAAGTCACACTGAATAATGGCTTCTGCTAAATGTTTTAAATGTAAATCTAATTGTAACGGCCCACTACCCATTGAATTCCCAGAGTTATGGGGCTCACAGTCCTGTTTTTAGCCTTTGCAGAGTTTTTTTTTTTTTTTTCCAGCAAGAATATTTCTGAAAATCGAATTTTAATAGAATTCCAATAAGCAGATTTGCAGCCAGATCACTACAGATCTAAACTCCATCATTGTCACGTTTCAAGGTTGGAGCTCAGAAGCAATCACAGATTTTCTAAATAGTTTATTAAATGAACAACAAAACAAAGACACTAAGACTTGGCATAATGCTGTGGCAATACTAAACATAAACTAACAAGATCAAGAAACATGGTAACATGGAACACGGAAGTCTAAGACAAACGAAAGACAGGGAAACAGTGCAGACAATGGCTATATATACACACACAAGTGTGCTAATTAACAAAGGTGAATCAGGTGCAGGTGGTCATGTGACATGTAGTGCAGTGCAGTGGCTGATGGGAGGCAGAAGTCCAGAGTTACCTCCTTGATATATGACAATCATTAACACTAAAATAAAGCATTTTATACCACAGTAATGTAAAATTCTCAAATGTGATCAAAAGGTGTTCATGCATTTTCTGTATGTTTATATTAATTTACTCATTCTAATACATTAAGGCAGCTGATGAAAATAAAAAAAATTAATTATTGGCAAATCACTGTGGTAAAAGATGAATAAAACATTTCAGGATATGCTGACGTGGAAAGTAATCCACTTCCAGGTGGTAAGAACAGGCCACATCACACCACCCCATGCTGGATTTCTTTCCAAAAACAACATGCACTGTCATGTTTTATTCCTCATATGACAATGTATATAATGTTGGGGATTACGCAGCTTTTCCCATATTTGACCTGTTTGCTTGTCATATAAGAAAAAAACATGGGTATCTGTAATTAAAAAGATGTTTGATGCCTTGTGATGCAGTTTGTAATCTTTTTATCTGTCATGTTGAACAAGTCTTGTAATGTTACATGAAATATTCATATCCTTAAGATATAACCGATTCCAAAACACTTCCATGGAGTTAATTTACATGAGCAGGAACAGCATTTCTGATCAGAAAACTGTATGCAATAGTATGAAAGGATGAAATTCAAACACTTTCTTTATACAACACTTTCAAGGATTCAAATATTCTAAAGTTTATTGTCATTCTGTTTCACACTACAAAAGCAGATATCTTAAAAAAAAAAAAAAAAAAAACAGTTACAAAAAGACAAAAATACTTCAATAAAAAATGACAATACAGAAACAATGAATCCAAGTACAATAGTGCAAGAGTACAAAAATGTTAATATTGCACTTGATTACTGCACATACAACTGAGTTGTTACACAATTATCACACAATTATTCATTGTGCTGTTGAGTTCAGAGTTGAGTTGTGTAATGGCCCTTGGGAAGAAGCTGTTGCTGAATTTTCTAATGCAAGTGTGAAAGGCTATGCAATGACTGCTGGATAGTCTGAAGCGCCAATTCTCATACCCAGCCATTTTATCTTGGCCAGTTCCACCAGTTAGGTCTCCCCTATCAAACAACAGAGAGAGTGAATGTATGTTTCCTCCAGGATTTATGAAGCCAATGATGCTGTATCAAGCGGCAGTGTAACACACTTAGAGGAAAGCTCCATTTGCATACATTAACTCATACATTGACTAGTGTCACTTTGACTGATAGGGGCGAGAGAGAATGCCACCCCTCTCACCCAGGGAGCACGAACAATTTTTGTTCTCTTGCACTCCCATTGGGATTCAAACCTGCAATCTCTTGGCAATAATGCAAACACGTTTCTGTTGCACCACTCAGGAGCCATGTTTTTTCCCCCTTTTGTCAGTAAAGAAAACAACATATTATATAATACACAATTTATTGGACAAAAACATAATTAAGGCTGTTCGGGATTATCTACAACAACACAAGCAAGTTTGACAGTCAGAGTGTCCAGAAGAACTGCGGCAAATTCTCCAAGTTAAAAAAAACAAACCTATCAACCAATGTTTGTATGAAATTGTATGAAATGTACCTGAAACTACTGATGCAAGGCTTGCCATGCCAAATATCAACATTGCTTTGCTTACTGCTCATTATAGTAGTTTTTTTGTATGTAGAAAATGTTTAATTACATTTTTAAAAGCATTGTTGCTTAGATCATATCCTATACTTAAAACTAACACTAAAACTCAATTATTTGTAACTAGTTGAAGTTTAAAAGTTTTTGATTTTTATAAATATTTATAGCAGTATTTTATAAATATTTAGTGCCATGTCTATGAGAAATTAGGGAGCAATATTTTCTCATCTGGAAAGATTGCCAGGTGAATAATTGAATATTGTTTATTAGTACATACAGTACATTGGTGTTAAAGTTACTCCAAAGTCTTGGTTGGTGTGTGTGGTGATACGGATGTGCATTTGCAGACACAGGATTGCATGGCCATGTGGGTGTGTGCCACAGAGGGCACGCACCCACAGCACATGGGTGTACTGCAGGTTTTCTTTATTTTGTTGGCCTATGTATTTTTATTCACGGTCACATTTTGGTACCAGGAGTGGGGTCTATTCCAGTTAGTACTCTTTTTTGAAGTTCAGTATAACAAGTTGAGTGTTACAAGGCAGTGGTGAACAGTTGGCTTGAAGTTCCTGGAAGCTAAAGGAAGATTGGCTCTGAAAGAAGATTTCTTACACGTAGCCATTTCATAAGGAAAAAAGGGAGTTTATTGAACTTAAGTTTGCAAAATGTCAGAAGCAGACGGTGCGCAAGGTGTAATGGATGTGCCAGAACAAATAGAAAGATTAGAAAGTAATCATGCTGAAGCCATTGCAGCCATTTCTGCATTAAATCAAAGATCGTATGTTTATGTTCCAAGAGAAAGGTACATGCCAGACATATTGATGATTTTATCAAAGAGGTCGAACGGATGCTAGGCATCAGTCACCTAGATCAATATGATTTTGTTATGTCGCTACTGAAAGGGGCGGCCCTAGAGGAGGTGTGTCTACATGGTAGGGTCAACGATGGTATTAGTGATGTTTTTGAATACCTTAGGGAATCGTTCAGAGACTAACATAGAACACCTCAGTTCTTACACAGCGTTTACAGTCGGAAACAACTAGGAGGATTTTTCTCATGCTCTAGCTCAAGCCCTAGAGGTAGAGCATGAGAAACCAAGCGCTTAACCAAGTGCTTGGTTAAGAATTGTTCCAGCAATACTGTAGCTGATGAGTACAGGGCTCTAAGAGATCAGTTTATAGAAGGAATCAAGGATCCTTCTCTCAGGAGGGAACTTCACAAGTATGTTTGAGACAACCCTGGGTGTACAATGATAGTGGTACAAGATCAAGCCCAGTTGTGGAGCTCAGAAGAGGCATCAGCAGGAGCAAAGCTGGATATGTTGCACTGTATTAGTAGCGTAGATGTTACTATACCTGGGCGGATTCAAGCGTGGAAGAACAGTCTAGAATGTGTGTGACAGATGAAAGACGAAGTACGGAAGGAAATCAAGGTCAGGCAGTCGGGAAAACAGGTTATATACTAGGCTTAGACAGAATCATAATCGTAACGCAATGCGAATATCAAGACCAGGTTGGCAGATACGAAAACTAAGGCTTGGTACACGTCAGAGACGAGGCTGCTGAGCATTTACTTCGTGAGACGCTGAAGTTAACGAGGCCTTTTATAACTTATGGTGCCGCCCAGGTGTTCGTACTCAATATTCCGGCGAACTTGAGCGCAGGCATGGCTGGGAAGTGTAGTCCTCGTCTGCCATGTTTGTAGGTGGCACTGTAAGATGAGTACTGCGGCCACGTGTTCGCCATGGCGTAACAGTAGAACAGTCGTCAGCTCTTTTGTTGTGTGTCAGGTGATTCGGAAGTGTAGTACTGACGCAAAAGACCTATCAATGTCTCGTGACAAATTGATGCAGCATGCTTTGGGTACATGCCCCGTGGTTGAACTAATTTTTGTGGTGTTTGGACACAGTGCCTATTGGACACAATGCTGTTTAGGGTCTGCAATGGACTGCCAACCTTCCAACGGTTGATGCAAGCCAACATGCATGATCTGGTCTTTCAAATCATGATAGTCTACTTAGATGATATTTTAGTGTACTCTTCTACCTTCTGGGAACATTTGGATAGACTAGACATTGTGCTGAAGGGGATGCAGGATTCTGGCCTTAAGGTCAAACTAGAGAAATGTCCCTTTCTCCAGTCAGATGTGGCATTCCTCGGACACCGGTTATCTGCAGAAGGTATTAGTACAGACCCACAAATGGTTGCGGCTGTACTGCAGAGACCAGTGCCTTCTACCCTAAAAGATTTGAGATTGTTCCTAGGGTTGTGCAATTATTATCAGTGGTATATTCAAGGGTTCTCAAAAATCGCAGGGCCATTGCATGATGTGGTTAACCTGTGTGTAAATGCTGGGGTTCCTAGTAAGGCTACTGCTTGCTGCAACGTCTGTGGAACAAAGGGTGCCAGATGGCTGTTGACACACTCAAAGAGAAGTTGACCAGTGCACCTATCTTGAGATTTGCTGACAGATGCAAGGTTAGATCAGGGGTTAGGAGCTACTCTGTACCAGCAGCAAGGGGTCATGAAACATGTTATCTCCTATGGTCAAAAGAGACAGAAAATAATTACATAAACTACAGCAGTTTGAAGTTAGAGCTGCGAGCTCTTAAGTGGACAATTTCCAAAAAAGTTTCGTGGTTATTTGTTGGGGTCCAAGTTTACAGTGAGAACTGACAATAACCCACTGTGCCATTATAAAACAGCTCGATTCAGAATGCTTGAGCAAAGATGGATTGCACGGCTATCAATCTTTGATTTGATGTTCATTACCATCTTAGACATCAAAATGTACTAGCCTTCCACAGGGGAGCCTGATCTGCCCTCAGAGGATGTTACATTTGAGGGGTGTGTGGCAATATGCAGTTTCATTCACCATGGTACAGCTTTAGATCCGTTTTGGTGGCTGCTTGGACGCGTAGTTGTAATGTGAGGCAGGTACAGGCCCAGAACTCAGATTTCAATAGGCATCATGAGCTAAGTCAGGGGAATACTCCCACTTTGCCAAGTTACTCCATTGACATTCTTCATGCTTTCCAAAAGCAGGATCCCGTACTCAGTGTAGTTCAAAAGTTGTGGGACCGGAAACAGAGGCCCACTGGAAAAGATTGGAAAGCTCTGTCTAAGCCTGTTCGAATCAAGGAATGTAAGGAGTGTAAAGGTTTGTTGTATTGGGTAGTTAGGGATGTCAGTTTTGGAGAGTGTTAATAGCTTTTGTTATCCACCAGCTTGAAACTACCGGTCTTGGTAAGTGTACATAATGCGATGGGGCATCAGGGCATTGAGCATACCCTGCACCTGTTGAGGGACAAATGTTTGCCAGCATGCCAGTGCTGTGTGTTGACCAAGATGCCACAGCTCAAAGTTCATCCTCCTATGAAATCCTTCCTAGCTTCCAGGCCTTAGAGGTAGGTGGATTTCACTGTGTTGGAGCCGGCAGTGGATGGTCAGGAAAACATTCTGGTGGTCACAGACATGTTTACAAAGTTTACTCAGGCATTCCTAATGCATGATCAGAAGGCAGATACAACTGCTAAGGTGTTGCTTAGGGGGTGGCTCCTGAAATATGGAATTCCAGAGCAGCTGCATTCTTCAGGGGTGAAATTTTGAGTGAGATCATTGCCAAACTCTGCAAACTATGGGGTCAAGAAAAGTCACACCACCCCTTACCACCCTATGGGGAATGCCCAATGTGCACATTTTAACTGGACGTTACATGACCTGCTGTGTACACTGCCTCCTGAACGGAAACACCGGTGGCCAGAATACCTGCCCAAACTAGTCTATGCATACCAAAAGCGTTAAATGAGTGGATGTTAGGCTTTGTATGAACCCTCCTGTTCCTGTACCTAGGAAGAGGCAGAACACGCCAGTGAGCAAAACTAACCCTGCTGAGGAGGTAGAGTCAGAAGATACTGATGCAGGGATAGTCTTGATAGAGGAGGGTTCAGGTGGCATGGAGTATAGTTAAGCAGAGAAGTAGCTGAGTATGGTCAGGATGAGAGGGAGTCTGAGGGGATTGTCTTAGTGACTGATGTGAGTGATATGGGGCTCAGTGTGTTGCCACCCCTGGTCGCTGGACCTTACAAGAGTACCCAGCCAAATGCAGGACAGCATTCCAATGTGCATTATGAACCTAAGTCTGTTTTGGACTCTGATTCAACGAGCCGGAAACAGTCTCGCAGATTTTGGCAAGTTTGACTTCTGATCTTTTCCATGAAGTGGTAAAAGAAGTAAAGAGTTCCTTATTGTTAGCAAGGGAGAAAGGTAAGCAGGTGAAGTTTAAAAGTCCTTGATCTTTGTAAATATTTAGTACCATGTCTATGAGAAATTAGGTCTAGGGTCCTTTCAGATGCACCATGACATCACATTATGAGAAACACGGACACACAGTGTGGGGAGCAATATTTTGGAGAGATTGCCACGGGTATAGTTGAATATTGTTCATCAATACATACAGTACATTGGTGTTAAAGTTACTCTAAGTCTTGGGTGGTGTGTGTGGCGACATGGATGTGCGTGATTGTGTGGCTGTGTGCCATGGAGGGCCGAGTTAGCTTGTCAGCACATGGGTGTACTGCAGGTTTTCCAGTGTGACTTCCCTACCAGAGGTTGTGGGGGGTTGAAAAGGGATATTTTCAACAACAACAACAAAAAAAAGAAGTGCCACTGCCATAGGTTTTGTTATATTGTTTC